>NC_138823.1:37436953-37715893 GCF_965183815.1 Platalea leucorodia
GACAGAAAAAGAAAGAAAGAAAGAAAGAAAGAAAGAAAGAAAGAAAGAAAGAAAGAAAGAAAGAAAGAAAGAAAGAAAGAAAGAAAGAAAGAAAGAAAGAAAAAGAAAGAAAGAAAGAAAAGAAAGAAAGAAAGGAAGGAAGGAAGGAAGGAAGGAAGGAAGGAAGGAAGGAAGGAAGGAAGGAAGAAAGAAAGAAAGAAAGAAAGAAAGAAAGAAAGAAAGAAAGAAAGAAAGAAAGAGAAAGAAAGAGAAAAAGAAAGAAAGGAAGAAAGGAAGAAAGAAATAAAGGAAGAAAGAAAGAAGGAAAGAAAGAGGAAGGAAGGAAGGATGGTCAGTTTAATAGCCTACTGGATCCTCAAGTCCCAAGAACTAAAGTCTCTTAAAGAAACTTTTTTCATTAGTACAACACAGTTTATCTTTGAACTAACTGTACTGTATTTTCTTTCCACACCCATAATAGATGTCATACACCCAAAAAAAACAGCTTAAAGCTTTATCTGCTTTTAGCTATATAAAGCCAATTTTCATATATTTCCTTTCACCTCAACTTGATCTCTAAACACACACAAAAATTATAAGCCTGGTTTCATAGAACAAGTGATACAGAAAGACGGGAGATTTTGCAGTGGACAAATGCCCAGTATTGGAGAAGGATCTCCATCTTAAATAACTCATGATTTCTTGCAACAAGAGAGTATGTACATTTATTGCTTGTTCTTTGCATCTGGGATTTTTGGCCAAACATGCTGGTTTTCTGGCTCATGAAAGTCAGAGCACAATTTGACAGGGGAGCAGTTACACTCAGTATTTTTGTGTCTCTGTATCTCCACTTTTTCTTTAGCTCGTCCATTGAGTGGCCTTTCTAAGATGATGATACACTTAGAGAGGCTACGTCTCCCTGTTCCAGGTAGGAGGCAAGTGCACTCTTCAGGAGGGTCCTAGCACAATTAAGTGCCAAACCCACAGTACACCCAGCCTTTCGGATGGATGGAGGCTGTTCCTGTTGCCACCTGGCAACATGAACTGCTTGTCCCTGGACATGCTCTGAGCAGGAGATGGCAGCAGAGGCAGCTTGAAGGAACTGGGGTGGAAGGAAAAGATAAGAGTTGAAGAAGGCTACCTGGTTACCCAAATATTTCACAATGACTTGGTGAAATACTGTTACTTAGCTGTGTACTCTCATGTTTACACAGAACTATCAAAAAAGATATGGCACATTCATTTGCCTTTTTGTGAATAGGCAACACATGAAAATCGATCCCAAGCAAATCCTAGAAAGTGAGAAAAGCAAGGTCTCTCCCTAGAGAAAGCAGTAAATCCTATCAGTGGACAGTAAAGGGAGCAAAACTGTAGGGGCTGTATTGCTCATGATACTCACACATCTGTATGCAGCCATTCTTACGTCCTTGAAAAATAACCTGCAAATGAAAGTTTTATTTTGGAATTCAAAAAGTGGGATTTATCTGGCTTAGAGAAAGCAAAAGCAAGACTCAACCAACAGTAACAAGACAAGGGACTCCAAGGCTGAATAAAGCAGTGGAGTGATCAGTACATGCAATAACATCTGATAGAACCTCTTCAGTGTTTCTACCAAGCCTTGTCTGAGGGAGAGATGTATGCAGCATTCCAACTACATTTTTGATAGATATCACAAAACGAATTAAGTGAGAAAACTTAAGACACCAATTCACATTCCATTAAGACCTCCTAATTAAACACTTTCTAAAATAATGCTAGGGTAAGACATTTGACTGTTGAACAAGCCCTGATAAGTGAACTGGCACTAAACCACTTCATTCAGGTGTCTGAAGTCAGGTTGTTCATTCCCTTAAAGCTTCATTAAGGTCACATAGAACCTATGAATAATACCAAATTAAATGCCCTAAGTCTTAAGATCCATTGAATTTAAAATATTTCTGAGATGGGCATAACAATTTAATTGTTATAGTCTCTGAGCAGGGTGTCGTGTAGAATAAAAGAGCGAACCAATGCCACAGCAATTGGTAACACTGTTGATAGAAGAAAGGTGCTAGTAGGCGCATCTGACAAGATGACCTGACCACTCACATAAACAATTTCTGGTGCAGATTAGTTTGTCAGACATACTTATCTTTAATAATCTCTTATTGCCAATGTGGTCTACAGAAATAATCTAATTGGTATGAGCTATTAAATTAAGAGCATGCCAGCCTCCAGCTCATTGGAACCATTGCTACCTGTCATCAAGAAGAAGTGCAACTCTGAAAACACCTTGCAGGTCAACAGACTTTTAACAACCTACACTTACTCCAGTTATTTGTTGCTTGCATGTCATCACATTAACTTGGTGCTTAACCTCTCACCCTCTTCAAGGAGATCTGCACTGGGAGAACTTGTCAGTTAGACAATACTCTAATGGGAAGCTTTGCATCTTTGAAAAACGAAGAATACACGGGCAGTTGAGAAGAATTAAACCTTCTTAGTCTGTAGGAATTAGATGAAGATGGAGGGATTCAGGAACTAGACGTAAAAAGGTCACATTGAAAGTTTAGTGCCTCAATTCAGATCATTTCACAAAGGATGCCCTAGCACAGAGTAAGGCTGTTTGAGAGCCTTTAGGGAATTACTGTATTAAAAAAACAAATTACACGAGGAAAGAATTGCTTTAACTACAGGGCTTTTTTACGCATATTTTACGTAAAGTGTCTGTTTGGATTATGCAAAACAGCAAAACTTAGGGATAGTGATTGTTTTATTTACCTTTAGTGGCACTAATGGTCCTCATAAGCATGTACATTTTTTAATGCAGCACTAACTCCTGAATAGAAATTTCACAAGTGAAAGGCAGAAATATTGACATTTTTACATCTATCTATTAGTGTCTGAGTACCTCAGACATCAGTAACATCTGGTAACTGCAGCCTCAGGGGTTAATGCAATAAACAGGCAAGAAAAATGGACTATGTCATTCTTTGAAACTCTTACATCACACTTGACTCACAGCCAAAGGATTTTAGTGCTTGCCATTATTATTTTATTGACACATCAAATCACTTCAATTTATAGTTGCACAATCCTGTATATTCACATTCACGTTTTTAATACACAGTGGAATTCTTCTGACTGACAATCTGTGAAGTGAATAAGAATGCTGCTTACTGCATACATACTGCCCCATACATACTGCTAGCAAGTAAAACGGGAAAAGGACTGATGCCTTAGTTTTCTTTGGAAGATACAGAAACCAGAAAAATCTCCTTTTGACTTTTATACTCAAGTAGTGTCTCTTCTTTATTTAGTAGAAGAGTAGCACAATATACACATTCAGTAGAAAACCAGTTCTTTCTAATGGTAGTTTTCCACTCTGAAATATGCTGTTTTACAGTTGAGACATTATTTCTTAGATAAGAAATAACAAAGGGATGAATATAGCCGTAAGCTGAGTTGGAGAAGAGAAATGCAAAGTGATAGATTTTGGTTTTACAAGTTATGAGAGGGAAAACATCAAATGATGCCAACTTCTCCTCCCAACTACCTGCCAATGCAAACTTGTACCTCCACTCCTAAAAATTAGAATCCTGGAGCAATTTTTCCAACAGTTTAATAAGTTATGATCTCAAAGATGATCAACAAATAAGGTGTTTTTTCACAATCCTAATTAAAAAAATATTTCCAGGATTTAATATTTTTACTAGATCAGATTTAACATTTTCATTAAATCAACTTGCATTGGATTCCAATGCTCTTCTCAGACTGGATTACTGCAATTTCTTAGGGGGTCGTGGGTAACAGAGAGGAGACAATATCCATCATTTTCACAAACTTCCTCTTAATTTAGGTAAGTATTGCTGTTCAGATGACAGAAGAAGTGGTGTGTTACCTGACATTAAGTGCTAGACTCAGTGGGAAGCCTTGGAGTCTTGTAATAAGCATGTGGCTTTAAATATAAGAGATTAGACATTTTTTCTGCATTCATTATCCCTTTCCTTTCTTCTTTGTTTCCTTTTTTAAATGAGGCTTATAATTCAGATCTTTGAAAATCATCATTAGCTTAAGAAAGTTACAACACAGTATATGAAATGGCACAATAATCCCTAAATTTTAAAGAAGAAAACACCTCTTCAGTGCAGCAATAGTTTCTATTTGCACTCATCAAAGCATTGCCTCTGTCCTAGAATCACTGCTTGTTAACATGAACTCTATTCTAAGAAGAGAGTTTCTGGAAAAGTGAATTACTGTTGAAGCCCCAGCCATGTAACTGCAGAAGTGCTTCTTGTGCTTGGGCTAGGAAGGGGACACAGTATTCCAAGGAGTCCGGCCTGTAACAGAGAAAAGGTATTTGAAGTACAACTTCTAATGAAACAAAAAACTACGGTAAGAAAATAAGAGGAAGCTGGACCAAAACAGAGTATTCCAGGTCAAAGCAACCAAGCACAACAGTTTCTCAAGAATGAATCAGTGTACACCCCTGCCCCAAAACATCTAATTTAAAAATTTCACAATAAAAATTGAACATGTGGGGCAAATGTAAAATACTTCTGTACTAATTTCCTAATAAAAAAATCTGGTCCTTGTCACCAGGAAGAAAAACAGGCAAGCTGTGGTCTCTGTTATGCATTTTCCACACAGTTTTTCTCAAACTCATCTACACACTGGGAAGTTGCAGACACATGTGAAAATGTATGCTTCTCTCATAGTAGACCCGCAATAAATCAGTGTTATCCCAAAATGTTCTGATATGACTTTGGATGAAATAGCTTAGGACAAAGCTCTGGATTACAATGAAAGGCCTCCAGGAGAAAGGACAAAAAGAAGAGGTGAAAGTTCAGAATTCCTCATCATACAATAGGAACATAGGAACAATCAGGCTGGAAGGGACCTCAAGAGGTCTTCAGTTTAACCTTCTGCTCAAAGCAGGGTCAACACTGAATTCAGACCAGGTTGCTCTAGCTAGGACTAGAAAACCTCCATGGACAGAAATGCCATGGCCTCCCCAGCCAGCATGTTTCAATGGCTCTTCATCCTCATAGTGAAAAATTATTTCCGTATATTCAGCTGGAATCTCCCCCATTTCAATTTATAGTTATTGCCTCTCATTTTCCCACCTTGTATCTCCGTGAAGGGCCTGGATTTATCTTTTTTATTACATCCTTGTAGGTCCCAAAACTGTCTCTTCTCTAGGCTGAACAAGCTCAGGTCCCTCAGCCTCTCATCACAGGGCACATGATCCAGGCTCCTGGGAGCCCTTTGCTGAACCTGCTGTAGTTTTTTGGTATCTCTCCTATAACTAGGGAACCCAAAACTGGACCCAGTATGCAAGATGCAGTATCACAAGTGCTGGATAAAGCAGAATAATCACTTCCCTTCAGACTACACTCCTGGTTAATATAGCCCAGTGTACCTTCACCACTTGCAAGACACAGTCCTGGTTCATTCTTAACCTACTGGTCCTTGTCCACCAGGATCCCAGGTCCTTTTCAGCAGAGCTGCTACCCAGTCAGTACCCAGACCTAGCCCGATGCAGGGGTTAGTCAGGTGCAGGGCTCTGCTTTTGTCCTTGTTGAAACACTGAAGCCTTTGTTTTGCAAAGTGATCAGTGATATGGAGTGGTTCAGCTTTTCAGCTTGATTTAAAGTGCCCCTGAGGAACTCTGATTTCAGAAAACGGAAACCAGACACCCTCTGTCCATCTGAACCATGCATGTAAATGAAGTATTCCAACGACTTGACCTGGACAACAGGAAGAAAAAAATCAAAAGCCTAACCAGATATCTACAGGAGAAGGGTTATTAAATCATTGTTACAATTTACATTAGACTTTCTTCTCTTTGCCTTTTCCTTAGGGTCCCTCGTCCAAAAGGATTATTATCCAAGTGACTGTATGCTTTTTTTGGGGGACTGCATCATTCATTTTTATTCTCACAACTTGTTATTACAGACCCCTGTTCTTTCCTTTTTTTCTGTTTCCCTGATTGAAACCTTTGCAAAGGTTTCCATCAGGGTCTCCCTTACAGCCAGCCTCCCTTTGTTGAGGGATAAGACGACAATGGGACCCTACTAAGCAGAGAGTGGTGAGATGCACATCCTGGCCTACACTGTGTGAGAGGATCTCCACCATTTCTGAAGCCACCATCAACATCCGTTGATATGCCCTTGAGAACAGTGGACCAAGGCCAATTCATGCTGAATCCTTTCATAATCTGGGAAACCGTGCAAGTGGGGTATCCCTCTAACTTCCTTATCCCATATCCATTTCTAGTCCCATTCTGATGAAGCACTTTCCAGACACCTCGCTGCTCACACTCCAAATCCTGCTTCCTTACAAGCATATCTAGTCACTGTGCATCATCACTAATTCCACGAAAAGCCTGATTTCTGCTCAGACCAGCTGGTGCAAACTTATTATATAGCAATTATTAATGGGCTCACCTCCAATTTCATTGTCCTGGTGTTAAAAACAAATTTTATAAGCACATATACATTAACCCAATGGGTGCAATTTTGATCTTTGTTAGAGGAAAAACAGATTGCTGGAAAGAGAGGCTGGCACAAGCCAACTAACATACCATTCTGACTACTTTATTTTGACAGATCTCCCTATGGGCATTTAACAATAAGTAAAGTTGTTCAAATCTATGCTTCTGGCAAGTAGAGTCAGAATTTCACCCAAACTTAAAAATGGAAAATTCATATTATGAGCCAAAATCAGGCCCCTTTGATGGAACCATTGGTCATAGATACATTAGATATACCTGACTGTACTGACATGCTAGTTAAAGGACAGCAGCATTGCAAGGGAACTTCCTTGAATTTTAGGATATTTGAATTTTAGTTGCGCTGCTTGCTGCAATGATCATATATCAGTCAAACCATAAATATCAGCCTGGATTAAAATTTTCTACTTTTCTGGAAAATAACATATAAAATTCCAAGTCCACAGAGTAGATGTGTGTAAAATGTAATAAGTGTGTAACAAGATATAAAACTACTTGAAACTCAAGAATTTTGCTAAGCTAGAATCTAGGGACAAATTTTATATCCATATCAAAACAGCTCAGAGATGTCTGTGCCTATGATACTAGCTTACCCCTTCAAAGGGATGATATCATATAAGCAAGTGCTCTTCTATTTAAATGAAGCTATAAACTAAAAATTGTGGTACTTATGATGAAACTTTCTCTCCCCTGCCTCTGTCCATTTGCCTCTCTATGAGCCAAGTTAGCCTCAGTACTGTACCACAAATGATGCATATGTGTAAGTGTAGAGGTAGAAATGTTCTGCTGAATAGGAGGAGGGGAGAAAATATTGTGCCTGGAACTGGAAGAGAACATGTCAACCTGTAACTGGGGAAGCTAGCCACCCCTAATGAGCTGAACCCAAGCTTTCTCAGCATTCAAACACTGAAAATTAGTTAAAACCTTCTTTACTTCTATTGCACTGCAACCACAGGTCCCAGTCAGGATCCAGCATAATTTTGCTACCTGCTGTTACTATTGCCGCAGCAGAGATACTCCCTGCTATGGATACCACACAACATTATTTCAACGAAGATGTGACAAATAAATGTAATGAAAATAGGGAAAGTGGGGAGGATACAGAAGAGTAATGGTGACAAAACCATGTTAACACACAATTCAATCTGCCAGACTTCGTCGTTCCAAAGCACCTGAAAATGAAGTCAGCATTGCCCAAATGCCATATTGCCTAGCCACAAACACTTGCTTTCTTTCTGGAAGGTATCAGATCACAAGTTAGAGGAGTGAGCTATACAGAGAAAGAAAATTGGCAAAGATACGGTGAGGCTTGTGCAAAAAAAAAAAAAAAAAAAGGAAAAGGGAAAATAAAGATTGAAGGCTGCATTAAAAATGAAGGATGTGATTCATTCAGGTAATTAGGAAGGGAAAAGTTGTGAAAACAAGACAGTTACAATTTTCAAACTAGCTGTCTCTATGTGGGGCCAACTGAAGACAAGGATTTGAGGAAGCTGAAATTGCTAGGGAAATTGTATAAAACGAAAACAACTTATATGTGTGCAGACGAAAGAAGAGGGAGCTGCTATAATTGTGAAAAGAACCAGTAAGGTCCCGGCCGGGACAGTTAACAATGCAGACAACACAAGGAAGGTCGACTTTGGAGCACTGTGGCATTCTGCTTAGAAATGTGCATGAAGAAGAGATGGCTCCAATTAACTCCTCAGAGTGACAAAGCAAGATAGAAAAATTGCCAATACCTACAGCATCAACAGAGACATCAGCCTTGGCTGTTCTTAAGGCAAAATTAAGATGCAAGCTACAAGATTGTAAATGAAGGTAACTTGGCTGTTTAAAAGCAATACAAAACAAGCGACTTGAGCCAGCTCAAGTTTTAGGCTTCATGTTTCTCTTCCCTTGCATTTATTACCCTCTGTCAGCTTTGCTGAGGAAGATCAGCCATGATTAATATTTCCCAGTAGAAGAAATTTATAAGCCTCCAACTGTAAAAGTATAGGGCGAATTCAATACCTAAATTTTATAGCTTTCTGTATAATTGTTTTATTGTTGAAATATAACCAGCATTTTCAGTTAGATGGCAGTTCACTCATCACTTAATTCTTAGTTTCCTTTCCTCCCAGAGAATGAAACACTGAGAAAAATATATACTCTCTTTTACGCTGGTGATAGGATTCCTTATTTTTCACCTGTCTATAGAAGACACAGTTAAGGATGGGTAGAAAGAAAAATTCTGCCTGTAAACTAAGTGACCTAGAATATCACCAAAGGATACGTTTTGGTCAGGTCAGTTACTAATTTACATTAGTAAATTGGGACAAACTGCATGACAGATTGCTAGAGACAGTCAAGCTGCCTTTGAGTGCTTCTGCTTTATATTCCTGAGTGGAGCTGCAGTACTTCTCCGTATGAGCCCCGGCACTGCCTGCGTTCTGCAGATAGTAATTCTCCATTTGTCACCAGTTTGAACACTGCTTTAAATGTGTTGTGGGCAGTTATCTAGTCATCTCTTTAAATGGGTTGAAACAGGTCTGTGCTTTAGCTTATTTTGAATGTTTATTATTACTGCAGGGGTAGCAGAGGATGTTTGTATTCTCAGCATCTGGCCTTGTGAGCTCAATAAGGAAATGCAGACTTCTTTTCATGTTCAGGTGAGAGGAGTAATCAATACTAATCAGCAGAAAGACCAGCAGCGAGATTACCCAGCCTTGTTTGTTGGCAGGAACAGAGCCGGATGCAACCCTGATACAGAGTGAAGGGGGGAGGGCAGGAAAGGCTATTTTTTGGGTCTATGGGTAATGCCACTGCCTCTGTGTTAAGAATTGCAACTAACACAGTGATATTAAGTTCTGATTTGTGCATTGTACCTGATATTGTGCATAAATAAGAAGAAAAGTTGAGTTATTAAACAGAAATTCAGCAATGGGAATATTCTCATGTGGTCTGTTAGATTTTCCAATAAATCTGTGCCTGGTCCAGGGGACTTTGACAGGCTTAAAAATCCCGTGGCATCTGAGACAAATACTAAGTTATCAAGAAATTGGCATTCATATCATAAGAAAGTGTTCTCACATAGCCTCTTTTCCATCTAAAGGTATTAGAGTGCTTAACAGGGCTTCAGAGAAGGATAGCGAGTATTGCTCTATTGTGCAGGCAGGGTACTGAGGCAAGGTCTAAACAGCTCAAGGCAAGCCACACAGCAAGATGGGGACACAGGCTATACAGAACACCAGAGGCTCAGATCTCCACTTTTGTGCTTTACCTCTTAAGTGAACTCATCTAAACAGTTGTTTGTTTGCTGCAAAATAAATCCTCTCGACTTTAAGCATCCTCACTTCCCCCCAGACTGTCTGCGTATTCAGTCAGTGTAAACTGCCCGCACTAAATTTGGAGGTGTTCCACATCCCACCTGGCTGCAAATCTTTCCACTGACTGAAGCTAGAAATGGAAAAAAAAAATGACATATATCTCTGCACATGACCAGTCTGAATGAAGTTGTTGGTAGCAGAAGAGAAGCTGTTTAAGCTGCTATCACTCTATCATTCTAGCAGATACATCAGTCATTTCAGGTAGATTTCCTGCTCCATTTTCAAAGTAAAAGCAGAAAACACAGCCAGTCATTTCCACAGCTTTTGCCCATGATCAGGGTAACAGCAGTGAACAGGATTTGACCATGCCAAAATGGATAGAGTTACATCATGAAGTAATTCCTCAAGGGGCTTTTTAACTTGAATTAATTTTTAAGTGCTATCGAAATGGCTTCTAGAAATTTTGGGTTAGATTTAGTGAAAGGAAGACACATCTCTCTGCCCCCAACAATTTGGTAGTAATTTTTTAAAGGTGCTAGCTCTTGCACTCAAATTAACATCTCCTTATTGCCCATTGGGTAAGTTGTCTGTGAACGGCTTTTTGATTTGTGGTACTATTCTGCAGAAGATCAGTCCCTCAGTTGTTTTGCTGATGTCCTGCCCTTCTTCATCTTACTTCTTTCTGGTCTGGTGAATGTTAATTTGTAACTTTTTGAGCGCCATTTCTAACCAAGCAATGCTTGTGAGTGCCGCTCAGTCCTCGGTGTCCCCATTGGCATGACATGTGATGTGAACAGCTGCAAAGGGACTTTTTCCTTACCCTCCGCCTTCTCTCAAAAAGCTTTCAAAATTTGTGTTATATACAAAAAATTATTTAAACAGCTTCAGTGATGTATTTTGGAGTCTGAATACAGACTATTTTCTTTTGACAAATATCAAGTAAAAGTGATATACTTGGGCTGTTATAAAAACTTTCATCAGTACTCTATAACAGTAAAATAGGTGGCTGTATACCATCCGTGAGACAGTATTATTTAAGAAAATAAATGCCCTTCAACTCTTACAACCTTTCAAAATATTTATATATTGCCTTTGTACTCTACCTTATATTCAAACGTTGTTACTTTCATTTGTATTTCTTCAATTTTGGCCTTCAGATTAGGAACACCATTAGAAAAAAGTCAAATGTACGGGGTAGTAGTTTCATTTTGTTATGATCAAGTGTAATTCCATCTGATTATATCTGATTTATCCCCCACTAAAGGACGTAAATCCTGCACTGGCACAGCATTCGCCTTGGTGATATAAGACGTCAGTCGATTTTTAGTTCTGCAATCACCTACCTGCATGATAGGAGCAGCTTTAAAAAAGGTTAAAAAGGTCATGTGTTTGCATACTTAATTCAGCGACATTAAACTTGATAAAGTGCTGCACTGTGACTGAGTAAACAATAAAGATACATATTTTCCTCAATATACAATGGACGCACATGTGAATAATGGAGGCACTTATGCTGTCCAGAGTGTGAATAATGAGGGCACTTATCCCATCCGTGGAGCACCGCTTCACCGCTGCGCTCCCATCTGGGAATCCTGAGCCTGGAATCAGTGCATACATCACGGGTCTGCCCTCGGCACTGGGCCAACCCCTAATCACGCAGGCACTTTGCATTGTTATCCAACAACATCATACCCTGTCAGCCAGGCCAGAGATATGATGTACTGGTGCTTGAACAGCAGTGGGACGGCTCAGTGCTGAGCAAGCCAAGACGGTCATTGGGACGGACGGGGGGAAGGTGTTTGAAATATGCAAACATATTATCTGCATTTGGTTTCCCTCAGTTTAGTTCTCTCATGAGTTTTTGGCTCTGGAAACATAAAATATAAAAGACAATGGCTTGAAATCACTGCCTTTTATGCCCAGAGTGAAACAGCCAGGTTTACTTGACTGCTTTGCTCACTAGTTGTTTCGTACACCCAGTCCTGCAAAAGTTTCGTGGCTAGCAGGGTATGTATGTGATAAATGGTCACATATTTTGTTCTGCCCTACACAGATCACCATGGCTATTGCATAGCCATTTTAAAGCTTTCTAGAGCCTTCCAGCTACAGTAAGTCAGCTGGAGTTCTCCAGTGCCTAAAGAAATTTGCTTTTATTGTGCAGAATAAAGCACCCTGCATATTATTTTTAACTTCTCTCTTTCTGATCCACTAACACTCACCACAGTTGCACTATGAGATCAAAACTAGCCATTGAAACAAAGTGCAAGCCTATGACCTGCCAAGTTCCCAGGATTTTTAGGTTTTTGGTTCTTTATAAAGTCCATTTTCAGCTGATGACCAAGAGGTAGGGCTGATACTGGAGTTCTGCAGCCTGTGTTTCTGAGCTCACTTTAAAAATAATAGAAAAAAAAATTAAAATTAACTAAATTACTATTATTATTATTATTGTTAAGAATTCCTAGCAAAACTAATTTTTAAAAGCTCTGATGATTCTAGTGAGAAAGTTCTGGGCCTGATTCCTGGTTGTACTTGCCTTGGATCTCCACTACCAAAAGAATTACTATAGACTTACAGAAGAAAAAGGGAGCAGCACAAGGAATTTCCAACTCCACAGCAAAACATTTTGTATAATAAAACAACTGTGTGAACTATTTCAAATACAGAAAGAGTTCAGAAAATATTTGGCTTTTTACCAGTTCAGTTTGTTCATGCAAAACTGATGATATTTCAGCTTTTTACAGTCAAACTTTCTGCCGTTGTTAACAGTTTTGAGTGCCCAATATTAATCCTTTCCACTAGGCAGTAAAGCAACCTCATCAGATTCAAAATAACATCAGATCCAAGGAAAATTCTAACACACACACACACACACATCCCCTATTCTAATAGCTCTTTTCCTGAACTTTGTGATAAACCAAAACTGAGCAATGAGATTAAGCAGTGAAACAGAGTAGATGCAGACCTTAACTTGCCTCCTTATTGAACCATTATTATTTCATTGTAGAGCAAAAAAATCACATTCCATATCCGTAGTACCTAGCTCCTGCATGCATATTTTAAGCTTAAAGTCCACAAAATTATATTAAGTGTTAATCAAGCACTTTTAGAACTCTATATGTAGCTGTAGAATTTGTCTCCAAAATGGAAAACTGAAACAAGCAGGGTAGGTCCCCAAGGTAGGTATCTAACCAGATGGAATAACCTGCACATTAGGTACTTCTGTTCTCACCACTGGGAACAGAAGAGTCCAGATGGCTATCTTGGAAAAGACAAGTCAGTTTTAAACTGCATAAGTTAGAGTCGAAGTGTTGATTCCATCCTTGGAGTGAAAATCCACACTGAAAATGCCTACTGATTTCAATTCTCCTAAGATTTCATCCCAACTACTGTCTTAAATGCAAGAAAAGGTAGAAGCTAAGCAAGAATAAGAAGAGCAAATGATTTGTAATAGGATTTATGGGCTGCAGCCTTTTGGTCCCTCCCTTATGGTGCACCGGAGAGGTGGCAGGAAAGCCATCACAACCTTTTTTTTTTTTCTTTTTTTTTGTTTTTTTCCTTCAGTTTGCTGCAAGTCATCAGCCAGGTTTATAGGGACACATTTTCAAAGGCTGGTTTGTTGGATACACCTGCCAAGCCTCACCCAGGCTTACTCAGATTGTGGTTTTATACAAATGCAGTTGCAAAATTCCCCATCTGTGCATCCTAATAACAAAATACTTTCCCTTCTCTTATCTGGCAAAGACTCTCTCTCCATCCTGTTTCTTTGAATGCTGAGTCCGCAAAGGGATCTAAGCCCAGAAGCTGCTGACCATGTCTTGGAAGCCTTCACTAAGATCCAGCGCCTGAATATGTGGCAGGAATTTTAGTGGTGCTTACTTAGGCAAATAATGATTTTGTACCTCATTCAAGCATAGCTAAGTATATAGCTGTCCAAATACATGCACGGTAACATTTGCAATAAACATGGATGCGCATTTAGTATTTATAGCTTTTGGGTGCTAAAATGAAACCCCCACTGAAAAAACATTATCCTAAGGGATACATTTTTCAATCTACACACACAACATTCACATCAGAAAGCTAAATTATTATCTCTAGAGCCTGTTTTTGTTGTTTTTCCCTGCCATACATTGTGGCTGAAACCAGTAACAGCTATAAGTACATAGAGACTACAACAGTATTTGGAATGTATTACTCAAGTAATATGTCAATCACTACAAACTGGGTTTTAAAGCATGTTGGTGAAGAATGCATTTACACATCCACCATTTCCCAAGTCAAGGACACCTGCAAAGTCCTGTATCTGCGATGGAAGAACAGCACGCAACAGTAAAGACTTGTCATTGATGGGAGAGAAAGCTTTGAAGATAAGGATCTAGGAGTCTTGATGAGTGAGACCCAGTGGTATACCTCTGCAGGGATGAAGGACAGTCACTTACTGGGCTGCATTAGCTAGAGCATACTCTGGCTAGCAGGTCAAGAGGACCGTTTGTTCTCCTATATTCAGCACTTGTGAGACCACATTTGGAGTAATGCCTCCAGCTTTGGGCTCCCTAGTACTATTGACAAACTGGAGCAAGTCCAGTGGAGGGCCACCAAGATGATGAGGGAGCTGGAGCATATGGTGTATGAAAAAGAACTGACAGAACAGGGGTTGTTCAATCTGAAGAGGAGAAGGTTAGAGGTAGGAGTATTATCGCCTTCAACTACCTGCCAAGTTGTTAGAGAGAACATGGAGCCAGAGACACACAGTGATATTACAAGAGGCAACAGACACAAGCTGCAGCAAGGGAAAAACAGCAGGTTGCCTAAGAAAGACTGTCAAATCTCCATCCTTGGAGATTTTCAAAACTTTGCTGGATAAGCCCTGAGCAACCTTGTCTAACTGTGAAGTTACGATGTCCAGAGGTCCCAAAATTATTCTGCTTTCACCCCTCCCCACCAAAAAAGAAACCAACCAGGAACTTTAGTTCATCAGCTGTATGCCCTCATCTTGCAGAGGAAAATATGTCAATTCAGGTACATTATATGGCACTTGAAAGGCATTCTTGATCACAACCCTTCCATGAAGTACAGAAATGCTAATGTTTCCATGGCACAAAAGAAAAGATAAAACAGAAGCCAGGTGACATGACAACACTGCCACTTACTGAAGTTGATTGGAAACTTACAACGAAAGGGGTTTATTCTGAAAAACATAGTCATCAAAATAATCTCTCATATTAGGCCAGTCAGGTAAACTTTGGGTGAAAAATGAGTTCTATTAGGCATTTCGTCTAAATTCTTGCCAGCTCACCTCCTGGGCTCCCAGTATTTCCCTGTCTGCAATAGGAGCGCTCCTTATGCCACAGGTGTCCCAGTGGATGGGTGGATCTGGGAAGCCTGCTCCAAGCCCTGCAGCTGACCATTGCTGAATGTCCTGCTAGGCCACCTTGCACCCAAGAATGCTGTGGGAAACAGGGCTAAGGCAACAGCCCAAACTCAGCATTGTTTCAGCTTCACAGAGCAAAATGTTCCCACTGGAAACAAGAAAAAAAATCCCTATGCATTCTGCATAAACAGTCATTCCTACAGAATTCTTTATTGAAAGAAATTCTGACTTTGTATCAGCTGTCTTTGACTTCAGGCATGAGTTTACATGGATTTAGTGTGTGTGTAGTTCCAGGCTTTGAGCATATCAGCAGCCAGCTGTGGGTGAGAAGGCTGTGAATTACATTACACATTAATACAGACCGGTATCTCTCAGACCTTTTACTTGTGAAATTGTCTCTTTTTTTATAGAAAACCTTTTAAGTTTTGTGGGAAACCATTTAAGTGACACAATAAGCATCATGATTGGTTTACACAGTTTGGCAATTGCCAGGAAGGGCAAGGGAAAGAAAAGAAAGTTAAGATTAGCCTTAACATTTCTAGGATTCAAAGCTGCAAACATATTGGGCACAAAGACAAGTGCCTTTACTTAGGATCTAAAGTGAAACTCGACATTCCTTCAGTACATTTAACCTTACTTGTCAATAGCATTGCTTTCACATTAAACTTCTCTGTTATTGAAAGATTACCTTTCAGAGTGAGGACATCCACAAGTAAATGAAAAATGTTTCCCTTTGCTTTGTGAAATCATTCCCTTGTCTTCGTGGACTACAGCCAAGGACTGTTTGTGATAGAGATGATTAATGCAGAAATCAAGTCTAATGTGAAAAGCCCTGGGAACAATTACTTTATCTTTCAGCTTTTACTTTCAGTTGCATCAGGAAAGGCATATGCATATTTCCTTCCATGGGAACCAAAGTCCATAAATTGTTATAGTAAATTCCTAACTGCTGGGAAGCTTAGTGGACAACCTCACACAGTATCATCTGGTTCATTACTCAGAGCTTTCAGCTGACTGTGATTATAATGCCTCAAAAAACCCCAACTATGGTCTTTTTCTTTCCTTGAGTATTGTTCAGTTTAAAATGGATGACCACCATTTTGGTAAGAATTTCTGTTTCACTGTCCTATAATAGTGCTTTTACTCCCAATTGTATGCCTTTCCAGAATGGTCTATTACCTTGATCTTGCAGCTTCTTACACTGAAAGCAATAACTGTTGTAGTCATTTATTATTAACGATGATAAAAGATTTATTCTCCTCATAACAGCTAAAAAAAGTTGCACTTGTTCATGACTTTTTCTGTGTTTCTTTAGCTTCATGGTTCCAAGGAGAATGGGTCTTTGGAATCTCAGTCTTTAGGTCAAAGCTCAGTTTGTGGGTCTGCTGAGACAAATAATAATTAGAAAATCATTCCTCAGCTGCCTATCACTCCTAGCTACAGAAAGCTTCTGGAAACAGACTGGAGGAACCATGTATCAGGAATTAGAGTCTGGTTTCCTTTTTCTGATCCCACGTTAAAATCCAAATCTTTAACTTTAAGCCAAGAACAATATCTTTTTTTGCAAAGGACATTCATTAATTCTGCTAGCAAATCAGCAATTTCTTTCTAACTGACAAATCCATTGCATTTTATGCTATTTACAGACATGACACTGCCTGCTCTTTGAGTAGACTTAGTCTTTTGAGAGTGGACTGGTGAATCTGAACTTCTGAAACCTAATTGCTGCTGGGGTAATTTAAGGTCACCCTTCAGACTTCTGCTCCTCCTTCTTACCACAAAGATTCCACTTGAGGCTGTGTTAATCTTTGACTTCCCCTTTGGGAGAAAAGTAATACTTGTTTCTTATATTAAGTCATAATAGCAATATTAAAAGGAAAGGATCAACGTGCTTTATTAGGAAATTCAGAATAAGATTTAATGTATTATTTACAGATCTGGCTAATTGAATAGGTTTGTACAGAGAAATTAATCTGATATTTAACAACTGCATTAAAAACTAAAACACACAAAATCGCACACATGGCTCAGTTTCCATTGCATATTTGCATACAAGCAATATGTGTCATTAAGTAGAAAGGCTGAAGCTCATCCACAGTTATACTACTGTAGTGTTCCTGACTGCAAGTTTGTCAGCACTGCAGAAGACATCTAAGAAATGGGATTTACACCTGCCTGGCTCCTGAGCCTGATACCCCAGTCAGTTATAAGAGCTGCAGTGCTCATGCCTCTTCAGGAATTAATGGGTAAGAAAGCAATTGCAGTAGAGCCGAAAGAAAAAATTAAACTGTCTCTTTCCTAAGGCTACCACTAAATGTAAATAATTGCAGCACTAACACTTAATTAATAATAAAGAAGCCCGTCTACCATTGACAAATATTGATGCACTGTCTTTCATGCCTTTGTCATTATAGAAAGGAAAGGACTTGTTAACATAAATTTTCTCAAAGCCTTACAGAAGCAGTTTTAGACATATCTGCAGATTCCCTCTCATTGCTACCTTTTTGACAAATATTTTATTTTGCTAAAACTCCAGTACATATTGGATTTACATGATGCTGACTATCTGAGTTCTTTCACTCTGTTTCCTAAACGTTAATTAATGCGCTACTAGAAGCTAGTGAAAAGAGTCCGCCATTAGCTAACAGAAGATAGTTTATGTGAAACAACTGGCTTTGAATTCTTCCTGGATATTATCCTTCCAGAAATTCTGATGTTGATGGAACATCCTGAGCAAAAAATGGAATATAACTTGCAAATAATAGTTTTTTCAAACACACTTTAAAACCTCAGTTTCCATTTGACTCATGTTTGCAACATGCCTCTTCAGATGTTTGGTTTGCACAAATATTTTAACAAACCAGTTCACTGGGAGGAATGCTTCATTAAGATGGCTTTCAAGAAAGTTTTAAAAATTATAGAAGGAACCAACTGAAATGGGAAACACTATCTGTTTCATTACAGTCTCAATTGAAAGCATTTAGTATTTACTCTTTTCAATGAGAAGGAAATATTCTGTGCTGCAGGGTCAGTACAGTCACCTGAAGCTTCAGCTTTCAGCTGAGTTTCTTGATAAGTAAACTTACAGCAGATGAGTATCTGTTTGCAACAATTTGGAGCCACAAATGAAAAATCAAGAACACTTTGTTCTGTTCAAGAATAAAATGTGAACAGGAAGGGAACAAATTCTGAGTTTCAAGTGACCCTTTTCCCAGTGATAAACTCACCACAGTTTTAAAAGTTACCGTCAGAGAATGTTAAACTTTCTGAAGATAGTTATCTTCTCTGCATAATCACAGTTTTAGTATCTGATACAAGGTCAGGACTGTTCCATTAGAAATCTGTGCCAAACTAATGTGCTGATTTTGCGTATTAAGCAGCATTAAAAACAGCTGATGTTTTAGTGCAGAAGTTAGCTCTCTGTGTGTAAAATCCACACTAAATTAATACTAAATTATTTTCAATGAACAGATGTCTGATATTCATTGTCTTGATTAACTTCTACTGTACCTGGGCACCATATAGTGCCAATAAAGTTATTGAAATTGAATTAACTTCATCTTTTCATGGTACATTATCCCTTTGATGACTCTAGATCATGGTTTGATTTAATGCTCCTGGTGATCAGAGAGACTAAAAGTTAAAGCACGCCATATGTGATCAGAGTTGAGGAAGACTTTGGGAGGGACTGCTGTTAACAAAATAAAAGCTTTGTAATTTCAATCCATCCTAAAAAATAAAAAAAAGAAATTATGGAGAAAGACATCTTTTCCATTGTACCTTGGGAAGACACCCAAGAACTATCATTTGCTTTGTGGTTTATTAATTTTTCAGCAAAAATCTCACTTTTATTTCCACGTGCTTCCATACTTCCAGTGGAGTCACTTTCAAGAAAAAAAATGCAAGTGGTTGAGGCAAAATATAAGTGAAAAATTTGCCATAGTTTTGCATCTCACCTATGAAAATCTCCTGTCATTATGGAGGAAAGATGGAGTAGAAGAGGTTCTGAGTTTTTAGTCCTTTAGCTTCCAGCAAACTGTGGCTGTATTTTTGCTTTTTGTTTTTTTTTTAAACTGGTTTCATTAAGTGAATACTTCTACTCTCATTCCACCCCCAAAAAATTTATTTATGGCATTGCAACCTAAGAGAGGGAATAAAAAGCAAGCAATTCTTCCTCTATGTGGTCTAAAATTCTTCCTTCTGGCAACAATTTTCTTTTTAAAAAAGCTACAAAAATTAATTGTGATAAGTTTTAATGTGATTTAGCATGTGGTAGAGCCCTTTCTGCCTTCAGAATCTTATATGATTTCTTACTGTGAAAAAACATCAGTACTCTAAAATATAGGACAAGGCCTTATTTTCAACCCTTTGGAGTCATATTTGAGGGAAGAAGATACACAACAGATGGTCAATAGGAGATAATTCACATTAAAGACTTTTGAAAAACAGAAAATTCATTTAAATGCTTAATTACAGATTTAGGGGAAACATTTTTAGGCTTCCCTGCCTGAAAGAGCATGTATTTACACATGCAAATTAAATGTTTGTTTTCAAACAGAGACATGGTAGATAGGGGGATGCATTAAGCTTGCACTGTAGGACAATTTAATTTGTAAAAATTATGTCATGTTAGATGGACCATATGAGCTAAGTTTCAGTGATCCAGCAGGGAGGTGATGTCTGTTGATTATATATGTTTTTTGACTCTCTAAAGCTTTAAAGAGTTACAGATTTTTAACTTTTCCTTTCTTGCATGACAGGACGCTATAAACTCATGTAGGCTACTTCTGTATTTAAGAAGTTTTAGATTAAATATTTAACTAAGCACTAGTTACTGAGCAGTAAGAAACACATAAAAAACCTGCAGATTTTAATGTGTGCCAAATGTGGCATATGGTATGCAATTAAATAAAATAGTTGCTTAACATTTACAGTTTTAAGGACACTTAAAATTTTATTACTCCACAGATTTTTTTTTTCTTGGGGGGGTGGGGGGGCAGCTACTTTGCTAGAAAGCCTCTTGTTCTCTTTGAACTGTACCGGAAAAAAAATCAGGCGATGCTTATATTTATGAACTGATCTTCCAGCTATTGAAATTATGGGAGGAACACAGAAACAAAGCACAAATGTACTTCAGTTAAAAGACACTAGATGGAGAAGGTGAAATTCTAGCCTTGCTGGCCATGACTATGTTAGTTTGTATTGCTGATCACCAGAAGAGTCCTTGGCATGACTTTGGACTGGGCCAATTAGTCCTCTCCCACATGACTCCTGTGTAGGGCTCCGGAGGCGGCATGGAGCTAGTCCCAGTAGGCAACTTGAATGCAGCTGTGCAGAGAAGAGTCCCAAGCATTTTTTATTTACTGGTACAGCCAAAGCTATTGAAGTCAGTGATTAAAGTCCCACTAAGTTCAGGGTACACAGGATTTTATCCAGAACTTTTTGTTTCTAAGGAGCAAATCTATGTGATAGAGCTCGTTAGTCTTCATAAATTAACACTTCTGTGTGGCTGGTCTGCATAAACTACAGTATTCATTGTATCTACTTCCTTACAAGCCACAGAAAGACATTATAAATCGCTGCTTTATTTACCGTCTCAGAACTCCTGAAACTTCGGTGAAAAAAATTCACGATTTTAATTTAATTTAATTTATCATGATTTTTTTAAATAATTTATTTATGATTTAATAAATTGTGAATTTAATTCACGATTTCACCTAAAATAGCATGGTGAATTGTTGTTGTTTGGTTTTAAGTTTTGTTTTGTTTTAAAGGAAGTGCTGTACCTTAGAATACAATTATTTTTAATGACATGTCAGGAATCATATTTTGAAATGTTTGTCAGCTTTTTAAAATGTGCTATTTAATCTTATTAAGCTGTCAAAAGTATGACTAATATGTTAACAAGTAACACGATCTTGCTGTAAATCAGTATTTCAAAGTAACAGATCTCAGAGCCAGGAGAAGAGGGAAGAAAAGCAATTGTTTGTAAATTTTTTGCTCTGACATTTTGTCCTCTCTGCCCCCACAGTGCATTGCATCTCACTGCTCTAAGAGGCATTTAAATGCTTTACAGGCGATGTAATCTGACCTAGGAGGCTGGACACAGCAGCAAGTGGGGATAGGAAGAATGGAGAAAGTACTTCCAAGGTAGCACTTTTGGTTTTCCGGCAATTTCAACCAAGAGTCAACATTTTCTACAGGAAACAGTGTGATTCACAAAAGAGTCATTCAATCAAAACCCAATGTGTTCTTAATAGTTTTGACTGAAGACTTTCAGTAAACCCTAACATTAAGATAAATGGTATGAGGAAGGATGAACCTGTATCAAGATTAAAGCTTTCGCTGTCAAACATCCAGAGGTACTCGTTGCTGGAAGGGACATAGGAGTGTATTCTTTGACTACAGACAGAATCACAGTTGAATTTTTGTCTAAATTAGGAAAAGAACTCTCAGGTTTAGTTTTGTTAGGAGTGAAATTGCTCGTCAGATATATTAAGATAGAATACAGGGTCATACTGATGTATGTTATTTTTATTGATCAAATGACCTATCTTCCATTTGCTCATGCATTCCCAATGTGAAAGAACAACTGACATCTGGAACAGTTTTCAAACTATTTGATGTAACCATTTTCAAAAGAAAACTGGCTGAATAAAATAATTATTCAATCAATTGAAATGAGAGTCTATTAGTAACAGCTGACTCTTGTATTTCTGGCGTAGCTGGAAGCAGTTTTGTGATCCTTGCTACCTAATGATTTTCAATGGATGCTGTAAACACAAAACATATTATTTGTAAACAGTGTGTCCTTTGCTATTTTGAATATGTAAATAGTTTTACTACTAATGGGTTTTCTAAAGGTTACCGTACTCACTAACTTGTTTTATTTCCCTTTATCCCTCCAGGAAATTTTATAAGGAGTAAGTGCAGTTGGCAATTATGGCAGCACCTAGACTGACTGGGTCATGGCATGTACCACAGCTTGGCTGGCACAAGGGTGGTGGTCATTGCAGAGTCGTCCTAGCCAGAGCCTCTGGGTTTTCTTTCTCCAGAAACCCTGGAGTGGGCTGGTGCACAGTAGGGTCTCGCCAAGGACTCAGGAGCCTGCAAGGCCCCCTTCATCCAGCCATTTAGATGTAAACACCACTATTCCCTTAACTTACAGGGCTGCTGTCAAACAGAGGCACGACAGACTTAAGTTGTTCAGATGCTACAGGGAGAGGAGGCCGGTAAGGATTAAAAGAGAAGAAGTATGTGTTAGGCAGGAAACAGTGTACTGTTTTGAAGTGATTTTCATCATTTTCTACTCCTACTGTCCAAAGCACTTTATGCAATTTTTTTCAAAAAATATAAAAATAATAATCCCAAACTATTTCATGTGAAGAGTCTTCAAATTATTATTTGAGATTTCCTCACATAGACCTCCCAGAGGTACATGGAAAATACAGACAGTACCAGTTCCTTCCTCTAGCCAACCTATTCATCACATAATCAGCCAAGCACACCAGGGTAATTTGGGGTCTTGGCTACATGAAGGAAAATGAAGCTGGATGCTTCATATAAATGAGTCAGTTTTTCCCCCAATTGACTATGTGACTGTCTCAAAAAGCCCTGATCATGGTCGGTTAACTCTGCAAAGTATCTTGCGTGCTTGAATGCCTATTTACCTTTCAAACACTGGGCCAATATCATGAAACCAGATGGAAATTCTTTGAAAACTGAGTACAGGATGGAGTTACTCCAAAGCCACTGCCCAATGAGATAGCAGTTCAGGAAAAAGAGAACCAATTGAATTACATTTTTCCAAATTTGGTATGCCTTCCAAAATTAATTCAATAGTTCATCTTATCATCATATACATATTCTTTATATTTTCTAACTTTTATTAATTAAAAGCAAACAACTAACTTGTCAACCCACTAGTAAAAAAACCCAATATTTTACATTCATTACTTCTAATCGTGAAGTTAGTTCTTCACACCTACTCCATTATCAAAACACAACATACAATGTTCTGTTTGAAAAAATAAGTAGCAATACATGATAATCATAGTATCTCCTTTCCTTAATTTATACTCTATAATGTTTTTTATTTTCTGATCAACCTATATTTCTCAAAACTTTTTAACTAGTGAATGCTTAACTATTATAATTTACTAAATAAGCACTTCATTAACATTATATAGTTATGTACATGTATTTATTCTTTCTTTTGATACTTCTTACAACATTTTTATGGCATTAAGATCTGCACAAAAGTATCAGCTGTGGCATTAGGTAAACCTCTCTTCTGGTTTTCGTTTAGGCTGTTGTGTTCATTTCTGTGTTTCTAATATAAACCAAAGATAGCTGAAATATGAGATATGTGTTTTTTGACATCTGTATATAAAATCAAGTGTTATATGAAATCACAAGATTAATAGCTATTCTAGTAGATGCATTATCAGGTAAAAGAAATTTGCCTATTGCTAACAGGCAAGTCTGCCTCCATGGTCTATCAGAACACATAAGCAAGTGCTTGTTTTTATGCTCTGAAGACAACAAAACAAAGAGCAAGCCTAAAATAAAGCTCATGGCAGTACTATGATCCTTCTACCTGAACAAGTTTTAAACGTGAACTTCAGGTATGTGCAATAGGCATTATGGACCATATATGGAGATTATGTTCATATATATTGGTATGATTCTCACATTACTGCCGTATGTAGGAAAGGTAAGAGGCACAATGACCAGCTGTGCTAAGAAAAGTAGATGAATAGAAAAACCACATGTTACTAAGCAATATATTAAATCAGTGCTGCCATTCTGTAGGGCAATTCAGAGCTGAACTCTAACTATAGGTATTCCAAACTGACTTTTACAGGAGCTAATACAAGCCTTTAGCCTACCTAGTCTGCAGCTGGTCTTTATGAATACATTCCTCCTTATTCATTAAAGTAATACATTTCCCAGATCATCTTGCAACTTTATCAGCATCGTTGGTTCTAGCCACTGGAGTGCATTTGTGGCCATCTCCAATGGACTTCCCTTTGCTTCTGAAGTAGATATATAACATGCACTGATGATGTGTGTCTGAAGCCTGCAACTTTCTTGTGACTTTTGGCAACAGTACTAGTGTTCAAACATTATAAATCTGTGTGCTAGACTTTACAGAACAGAACATTCAAAAATGATCACAGTAATGTGGGCCAATTTCAGCTATGGTTTTGATTAAAAGTTTGATAGAAACCTCAAAAAATGACAACGTGCTTCCATAGATAAGCTCTGCAACATTTATATTCCACTTCACTGCACTGAGTGG
The DNA here is from genome assembly GCF_965183815.1 of Platalea leucorodia. NCBI lineage: Eukaryota > Metazoa > Chordata > Aves > Pelecaniformes > Threskiornithidae > Platalea > Platalea leucorodia. The sequence goes on from NC_138823.1 coordinate 37,461,403, forward strand.
ATTCAGAGTGTATTTGCTTTTCCTGGCCACAGTGTAAGTGCTCAATAAAGTTACATTCTATTATTAAGTGCTGACTCTTTTTCCCTAGATTAATGGTTTTGGTTGTCCAGAGAGATTAAGTCTTTTGAAGAGGATGAAATATACTGAACTGAGTAACATCACAGATATGGGCTTTTGCCCTTTTATGGTATAAACAATGCCAAAAAAGAAAGTGCTTTCCAGATCAATGGCCTAAGATTATTTCATTCTTTGTGCAACTTCTTATGAGGCTTCAGGAAAAATCAGAGCATTTTTCCTAATGAAGATTGTTAAATGTGCCTTTCATAAATGCCCATGAAGTAGACTTGACATTGTAACTTGACTCAACAATGAAAATGAAAGGCTAGCTTGGAGTGTTCTGTGATGACAAAGAGCCGAACAAATTCAATTTTCCTTACCCTATCATTTAGCAAATTTTGTGATTTCTAAATAATTAAATAATTTTATGTATTCATTCTGTGCTGTTTAACTGCTCACATATTATTAACAAACTATGAATCAAACATGCAAGACCTAGCTATTTATCTGTGTCGCCACTGTAGCAGGATTCTGAGCAGTACATTGTATATTAAATAGCTTGAGAGCAGACTACTTAAATGCCACATTTCTATTTGCTACCATTACCTGACTATCTTAGTGTCACCTGAACATATTAGAAATGGTAGAATAGCAACATTATACCCAAGGCTTCATCACTTCATGCTCCTTGCGTATTTATTTATCATTTACCCATCTGAAATAATGATAGTCAGTACTCTCGTTGCACCTTTCAGCCAGACATTGGCCATTATGCTTTTCTTTCTTTAACAAGAGGAATTGCACATAAATATAAAACAGACACTGATGCAAGAATACTGGCAGAACAGCAAATATGACTCCATATTTGGAGAAACTCTCAATAAGGAAAAATACGTTGGCAATATTGTTTGATCTACATTTTAAGTGTGGTCTTGAGGATACACATTTGGTGTAAACATGGCTATCGTGCAGGAATGTTCCCAGAAATAAATCTGTGGGTCGTGTCCTATTCCCTCTCTCAATATTCTGGTCAAATACTGGACATTTCCAGAAGACAGAGTACATGCACAACAAATACCTCCCAAAAGGCTAAAAGAACTAGGAAATATTTCAGGCACACATATCTACAAAGTGATGGCATTAGCAAGAAAATATCTGCCACTCTTGCATGAAATACGCCATGGGGAAGCCTTCAGTGTCCACCTAGTAGTCAGAGGACTGAACAGTCACGGGTTTATACTAAAGAGGAGTATGAGGACATCCTATTCACAGAGAAACCAACATGCACTACCTCCTGTATCATTACCATAGCAGCTTGTTTTCAGCAGGAAGAGCATTTGCACCTAGCTATATATACTGTACAGTATGGCAGGTGCTTGGTAAGCATCTCACAGTCCAAACTATTGAAAGAATGACCTCTTTTCCTTCCACCTGGCCCTTCTACCCCATTCCTACATGTATCCTAATCATACCTGCAGTAAGAAAAATACACCCCTTCTAGTCTCATGTTACAGTCTTCCTATGTCCCAAGGAATTGGGACTGACAGCCTGTCTCACTGAATTTAATAGCAAAATTTCCAATTACTTCAATAAAGCTGGAACTTTTCTCCTTGGAGTAGATCCTCAATTACACATAAGTCTCAATTCACTTCAAGGTACGCCCAGTACCAGCCAAGGATCTTTCCTGACCTATCTTTCCAGCAAAAGAAAACTGTCACTGTCCCATTTCACCTGTGCCTGCTGGGTCTTGAATTGCAGCAGTATGGCAAGGGGAAGGCTAACTGCAGTCACTCACCCACTTTTACTACCATTATAGAATTCAGCACTAAGCTCACTCATTTGCAGAACATGATCCTTTCCGCTCTCTTTTGGCTTTTCAACTGGAGGCACAGTTCTGCAGAAATGGATAGTTTGGGCATGCTGACAGAATTTGCAGCTCAGACCTGGCGAAGGGGCAAACACCTAGTTCGTTTGCAGAAAAATGGGGGGGCTGTGCTACCAAGGTAATATAAAAGAAGTGCTGTCACCAGTAACCAGCAGTTGTAAGATCAAGCCATCATGTAAAAAAATCCACAGATGGGTAGGAGTAGCATTAGTAGATATTGCAAATTGAATTTCCAAGTCAGAAGGACCCTGCAGGCTGTGCAATGGGGTGACTGTGAGAGGCTCCACAAGCTGGAGAGCATGCAGATTCCAGATCAAACATCTGCACTTACATACATACACCAGTGCCTCTTCAATACTGGGACATGCTATATGGCAATGACTTTCCTTCAGGGTGGGAGGAGGATCTCATTGACAGAAATCTCTAACAAAAGCCAGCAACATTTCTTTGTCTCCTTGCTTTGTTGTTGTGTCCTGAGAGCCAGGCTGAAAGCATGGAGAACTGAAAGCGGCTTTATCTAGAGGGAAAAGACACTGCACAAGAAGAGGCAATGTTTCTCCGCACTCTTTTGTCAGTATGGTTGCTTGTCCTTTCTTCTTCATCCTTGGCTTTACCGCTGCAGACTGAAGGAAGGAGGTGTTCACAGCTCAACACTTGGACGCTTGCCAGACTGTTTCACTGCATAATTTCTTCTAGTTTGGATTCTCCCACTACATGTGTTTATGCTGTTTGGGGGCCAGCGAATTTGATCCTCAACAGTCATCACTTTTGCCAGTTTGCCTTTCCCCCAGGGGTTTGGCTCCATCAAATATGGGCCTGCCGAAGTGTACTCTATCCCTACAAAAGAGATCAGTGTTCTGCAAATCAAAGCTAGAGCCGTTCACATCAGCTCTAACTCCTGTTGGCATGGCCTCTCTCCCAGAAGCTGCAGGCAGTATGTCCATGGTCCATCTTCGCACAGACACTTCCATGCAGAGCAGATCCCACAATAATATTTATATGGTCCCTGCTTTACCATTCTGCAGGGAAAAATACACCAGTCCAGAAAGACGACATTCACATGGATCCTCATCCAAAAAATATGCATATTTTTGGGGCCTTCAGAAAGTGAAGCTAGATATCTTGGGGTTTCTGGAAGGTCTCCTCTGAGCAGCATGGGGTGATCTTTGAGAGAGCCTTTGCAAAGCCCAGGCACAATGATGTGAGTCTCAGTGATGGTAAATACTTTGGCTCAAATTCCCCATGGCCTAATACGTCATATTTCCACCTGAATGACATGAGACTTGTGTTCATGTTTCTAATCCCTTAATCAAATCTCATTCTGTTTGTCTGGATCATATAATAACATTTTGGTCTACAACAAACACACTTCTCAGTAACAGTAAACTTACTTCAGACACATTGGTGGGGCCCCAGGCTGGCCAAAGAATTGCTCTACAGTTACAGCAAATGGGGTTGTACCTGTGTTTGCTCCTGTGGAAAGGTTTAACAAGGTGGATTGAAAATATTATTGGAGAATGTGGGCTGTAATGATTTTTACCTGGTGGGGAGTTATTCATCTGAATGTTGTTTTATCATTTCAAATGTTACTTGTGGGAAGGGAATGTCGCAGCTCGCCAAGAGCTACATTATGTCAGCTGCCATGCTCTATAAACAGATTACACACACCTTATATAAACAAACTGTGGTTAGCTAATTATCCTGAACAAAAATACACACACAGAGAAGAAAATTCTTCTCAAAATGATTAATTATATAAATTTTAGTTTCACTTCAGCAACATATTTCCAATATCCCCATGTGTAGCTGCAGCTTAATAAAACTCCCTATAAGATTACCACCATTTAGTTGGTTTCACAAGTTCAGATTGTTGTACAGAATCGTGCCATGTTGTGAATTCAGTACTAACCACATTGTAAACTATGACCTAACTTGGCAGAGAGGATGTATATACTGTAAATAGATATTATGACAGGTGTATCAGCTAGTGCCAACAATCAACTTTTTAAAAAATATATAGTATCAAATGGTTATGGCCATAAATAAGCTGGAAAAATTGTAAATGGCTTATTAAAATATTCAGGAAAAATGTTTTATTCAGAGGGTCATTTCTCATTACCCATATCATCAGGTAACAAATTAGAAGTAAAACGCTAAGTCAGGCCAATGCATTTTACTCCTTTTTCCAGAAGTTATACATAGTGCATGGTAATAGATTCTTGTGGGAGGAAAAAAAAAGGCTTAAGAGCAGTATAATTACTGTTTGTCAAATAAGAGAGTTCAATAAAATACAGCACATCTCTGCCTTGTGTATGTCTTTCTTTTATGAAAATCTTAAGTTTTCAAAATCTGTTTTGACAGCATGAAGGTTGACGCAAATATCACACTAAGCAAAAACAAACAAACAAACAAAAAACCCCATCCAAGTAAGATGGTAGAATTTTCTCTAAAAACAGGTTCAAAGCATGATTGACTGGACAGCAAAATACTTCCAAGTTCAGAAGGACCAAGATGCTCAAAGGAAGAAATGAAGAGATTAACTAGCAAAGTTAATGATTTTAAATGCATACTTCCCAATGCTAATGTACAGCACTAAATGCAGCAAACAACTTAACTGATGTTGATATAGCCTACGAACGGTTCCCATATGTGGTTCCTGACTATGTGTATACTGGGTAGTATATTTATTCCAGTGGTAAATAAAAATCTTAATTCAGCAACCCAGTGGTTTACCGATAGGGCATGTGTGGATATCCAGCTTTTAAGAAAAACATTCTTGGTGGTATTCATAGCCACATTACAAAACCCTGCAGACAGAAAGTCCCTCGTGAATTTCCATTGGAATTCCAGCCTAATATGGAACTCATGGGATATAATAAGGATTTGATTTTGTGACATCTAAGGCAAAGCACTGGTTATGAACTGCCAGAAGTTTCGCAAATAAGTACAGAATTGACATCTTCAGCATATTCTCCAATGTATTAGCAGTACATACTGGTCAAACACTCCACAAATTTGGTGTAGTGTCATGTGTTAAAGCTAATTGTAGCAGGAAAAATGTCAACGTAGCACACTAGGATCTTTCTTATTTTATTCCAGTTATAGTTACTAAAAAATGTTCCATTCCTACTTCTGCCTCAACTCTCATGAAAGCATTATGCAGGAGAACTGAAGCACTAAACATAATTATGAGGCAGTGGATTCTAAGTTGTAAGAGTTTGTTTCATATTGTTGTACAAGTATTTACAAATATATAAAAAAACATAGGGGAATTAAACCAGAACATTTCCTTCGACTTCCAAAGTGATACTTAATTTAGTAAACATCTTGAAAAGAAGAGAAACTCATGAAAAAAAAATACATTACAAAAAAATGTAAGGTTGCAACAATTAAGAGAAGTCAATGATACGACTGCCCACATAGCTGTAACCTAGTATCCTTCTGCAAGTACATTCAAGGGACTGTGAAATTAAAGACTGTAATGTACTATTTTTTCTTGAGGGCTTCTGTCCAATTGACTGAGCAGAGCAGGTCATTACCCAGGACTAATTTGAATATGGGTACCTATTTCTTGCAAGACCTCTGCTTGCTGCAGAAATTGAAAGAAACACAAGGCATGGTATAGTAAAGTGTTGTGAAAGATATTGTGCTCATGGTAAGTTACATTTGTGCCCTCTGAACAAGTAGATTAATAGAATCATAGAATGGCTTGCGCTGGAAGGGACCTTAAAGATCATCTAACTCCAGCTGCCACCCACCAGACCAGGTTGCTCAGGGCCTCGTCCAACCTGGCCTTGAACACTGCCAGGGACGGGACATCCACAACCTCTCTGGGCAACCTGTTCCAGTGCCTCACCACACTTTGAGTAAAGAATTTTTTCCTAACATCTGATCTAAATTTCCCCTCTTTCAGTTTGAAACCGTTTCCCCTTGTCCTATCACCATCTGCAGAGTCTCTCTCATCTAAAGAGTCTCTCCCCTTCTTTTATATAAGTCCCCTTTAAGTATTGGAAGGCCACTATAAGGTATCTCCGGAATCTTCTCTTCTCCAGGCTGAACAACCCCAACTCCCTCAGCCTGTCTTCATAGCAGAGGTGCTCCAGCCCTCTGATCATCTTAGTGGCCCTCCTCTGGACCCATTCTAAAAGGTCCACATCTTTCTTATGTTGAGGGCTCCAGAGCTGGATGCAGTACTCTAGGTGGGGTCTCACGAGGGCAGAGTGGAGGGGGAGAACCACCTCCCTCGACCTGCTGGCCATGCCTCTTCTGATGCAGCCCAGGATATGGTTGGCTTTCTGGGCTGCGAGTGCACATTGCTGTCCAGCTTTTCATCCACCAGGACCCCCAAGTCCTTCTCTGCATGGCTGCTCTCAATGAATTCTTCTCTCAGTCTGTACTCATGTCTGGGATTGCCTCAACCCAGGTGCAGAACCTGACACTTGGACTTGTTGAACCTCATTCGCTTCATATGGGTCCACTTCTCCAGCTTGTCCAGGTCCCCCTGGATGGCATCCTATCCTTCAGGTGTGTCAGCTGCACCAGTCAGCTTCGTGTCATCCACAAACTTGCTGAGGGTGCACTCTATCCCACTGTCCATGTCATTCATAAAGATATTGAAAAGCACCCATCCCAAGACAGAGCCCTGAGGGACACCACTTATCACCGGTCTCCACCTGGACATAGAGCCATTGACTGCGACTCTCTGGATGCGTCCATCCAGCCAATTCCTTATCCATTGAACAGTCCACCCTTCAAATCCATATCTCTCTAATTTAGAAATAAAGATGTCATGTGGGACTGTGTCAAAGGCTTTACAGAATTCTAGGTAGATGACATCAGTCGGTCTTGCCTTGTCGGCTGTTGCAGTAACTCCACCATAGAAGGCTACCACATTGGTCAGGCATGATTTGCCCTTGGTGAATCCGTGCTGGCTTACTCAGATCACCTCCTTGTCTTGCACGTGCCTTAACATTGCTTCCGTGAGGATCCATTCCATGATCTTCCCAGGCACAGAGGTGAGGCTCACTGGTCTGTAATTCCCCGGGCCCTCCTTCCTACCCTTTTAAAAAATAGGGGTGATGTTGCCCTTTTTCCAGTCACTGGGGACCTCACCTGACTGCCATGACTTTTCAAATATGATGGAGAGTGGTCTTGCAACTACATCAGCCAGTTCCCTTAGGACCCTGGGATGTATGTCATCAGGTCCCATAGACTTATGTTTGTTTAGTTTTATCAGGTGGTCTTAAACTTGCTATTTGCTTACAGTGAGAGGGCCTTTGCTCCCCCAGCCCTCTCCTAGAGGTTCCAGTACCTGGTAGGTGCAGGGAGCCTGGCTGCCAGTGAAGACTGAGATGAGGAATTCGTGAGCACCTCAGCCTTCTCCGTATCCATTGTTACCAGTTCCCCATTCATGTCTATCAGAGGGGGGACACTCTCCTTGGCCTTTCTTTTCTGACTCATGTACTTATAGAACGCCTTCTTATTATTCTTCACATCCTTTGCCAATTTCTGTTCCATCTGTGCCTTGGCTTCCCTGATCTCAACCCTGCATGTCCTAGCCATTTCAATTCAACCTGTCCCGAAGGTCCTAGGTGTTGCTCAGCAAGGTGTGTTATTCACGTTCATCCTAACCATTCACTTGATGGAAGCTGCTTATCACTTTGTGTTCAATTTATGAGCCTGGAACCGGGTATCCAAAATGAATGGGCTACTTTTACAAAAAAAAACACGTTAGTATTTTAAAGTTTGGATTCATACTTTCTAGAAAATCCTGATAATATTAATCTATCTTGCAGGAATGGGAAAAAATACAATTTTTAAAGTGCTTTAAAAAGAAAATCCTAAGTGATGGGTCTTACAGAAAACTCCATGAAATTGCTAGTGTGGTTTTTATAGCAAGGTAGTAAACAGCAAGGCTAGGAGAAACATAAAGAGGAGAAAATATTAAGTAGTTGCTCATTAAGTAAGTAATCTCTACACTGAATGAGGCAGGGATCTTGCAGGAAAGAAGTACATGATCACAGAAGATACAGATAACCTAAAAGCAAATCACTGGAGGATTAAGTTAATTTTGGAAAACAAACAAACAAACAAATACCCTTAGTTCTGCTATTTTTTGCTTTACAACTGCATGAGTTTGCACCCAAAGACAGTCTCATGTATGTGATTTACCTGCTGCAGACAGGGCAGCTGTTAAATCTACAAAAGAAAAAAAAAATCTTTCCTGTGAATTCTTAAAAAACGTATTATCAGGGTAAGAATTCCTCAGTCCACAGCACAAACTGTCTGAGCTACAGCTGGTAACAGTAATGGGTTGTCAGTTGTTATGTACACCAGACAGAAGGGACAAAACCTGAAGTTTGGTCAAGAAGTGGCGGAGATGTCTGCTGTCAGAAGAGGAACAGTGAGAGTGGGGAACCTCAGGTACTTCCCAGCACCTGGGCAAGTCCCCTAGATGTGACAGGCCTTTTTTTCCTGCTGTTCCCAGACCTGCCCCAGCTTTCACTACTTGTTCCACATTCTCCGTATGGATTTCTCTTTTATCCTACTTTAGCTAACTAGATATCCATTCTCCCACTTCTCATCCAAAACTTCCAACGGCTGCTCAAGTGGTTTCCCAACAGAGAAGACTTCCAGAGGGTGCAAACACACAATAAAATGGAGGCTTCAGATCTTATTTTGTCCACAACAGTTTGTACAGTAAAGTGAGTTTTGGGTCCAATCACAGATATATTGGAGATCCTTTCCCTTTCCCCGGGTTGTGGACCCCGCAGTAACTCCAGAGAGCAGTCACAAGGCTCCCATACTCCAGTTATCCCCTATCAGCTGCTCCCCAGCCTCTTGCTGCCCAAAGGCAAGGTTAACATGATGTGTGTAGGGCTGAAAGGTACCTGAAGTGATCTGCTGTCTTGGTGAAGAGCATCAAACGAGTGAACTATGGGAAGTGAGAAAAAAAATACATGTGTGTTACAAGCTTGGGAGACAGATGAAAAAGGGTGGGTATGCAGCTGAAATTATATAAAGAATGGGTTTGGTGCTTCAGTAGAAGAACAGGAGAGGTAGGTGGTGGGTGTGTGGTTCTAAATGCATGACAGAAGGGTGGAAGACATAAAGATGATGATTGATAGAGTAGTGGACTGGTTGTACAGCAAGTTACCTGTAAACTTTACTTGGAGTCTTGCCCCTATTTAGATGAATAAATGCCTTCATGTTAATAACATACTTCAACACAAAGACAAACACTAACCGATAACTACAACTTGCCAGTAGATATACTAAGTAACGCACTGATTGTCATCAGTTACTCCAACAAGGCAGGCAGACAGAGAATATTATGCCCGGCTTCTCTGTGGAGAGAGAAAGGCAGAGAGGTGAAGCTCTGCTATGGGAGGATTTCAACTCAGGCACGCCTGACTCCCGAACATACTCCTTCTCATCCCACTGTGCTTCTGCTTCTCATTTAGCATATTTTATGTACCAGGGGGGTTTCCAACTAAACCATTGCATGAGGCTCTGATCACGCATTATCAAGCCAAGCCAATCTGCCAGCTGCACCATGTAGCATGTCACTCCTTTCTGGAAGAAAGGAAAGAAAAGGCTTGAAACGGCTTTCTCTGAAAGACGGATACTACTTTGTGTTGTGTCAGCATGCTGTATGTTGGTCTTGTCCTGTAACTTTTTCTCACCTAGCTACTACATATACACATAGTGGTAATATTTAAGTCTATTTAAGTTTATTCATTCGTGTTTTTTAAGTACAGAGTAGACCAATTTAATCAATGAATATGACCTCCTGTATAACAGGTCATGCTAAATCTGGCATCTAGTTATGTGTTCACATTTCTAAATGCTCTGCCTTACTAAAACATCCTTCCCTTCTCCAGCTGTTAAATTTCTACTGTAGACATATAGTCTGACTTGTAATGTTATCCAGGAGTTGTTTAAGGGTTAAACTACAACCTTTTCTTGTCCATAAAAACAAGGAAATCTCTAAGTAACTGACAAAAATCTTCTTAGGAATTGTTATGTTCAGCAACAACAGCTGAAAGCATTTAGTTTATGAGCCAGTATTCATCTTCAAAGGCTTAATTCTGCCCAGAAAAGAAAGAACAAGAGATCAATTAAGATCTCATCCAGCGTGTTAGTAACAGTGGGAAACATACCTCACACAAGTCATATAAGCTTGGAATACATCCTAAGCAAACCAAAGTCTGATTTTCACTTTCTTACCTTTCATAGACTGTACAGATGCTGCTTCAGACTGAGATGACCAATTGGGAAATGTGAACAAAAAGAACTTTTGGGAACTCAGTTCTGAAAAAAGAAAATTATACGCAAGGTACCACGTTCGTCATTATTTAGCACACATTATCCAGGTGATAGATGACCAGTCTTTTTATTTAGTGTGATGTCATTCCCATGTAAAATCTGTAGCGCATGGAGCAGGAAAACTGCATGTGGTACATTTCCCTATTTAATCCTCAAAGCAACTCCATCAAACTGCCATTTTTATACTAAACATGGATTTCATTATAAGATTATGAGATTTCATAGCAAGGGTTATAAAACTACTGTTTATTCATCTGAAAATGCTTAATTAGGTTTATTTATATCAGGTTTTCATATTTTGTTTAGAATATTCCATTACGTTCCATGAAGAAACACAGCTCCCTTAGACATAGGCCTAAGCATAAGTCTGGGAGCCGTGCTTGAATTTTCCTGAAGATGAAAGTTTCTCAGATCTCAAGCCAGCTTGGCTCTCTACAAAGGTACAGACGAAGACTCTTACAGTGGTGAGAATTTCCCCTAACTTCTAAAAAGAGAGTTGGTGTAAACTCCTCACTAATTTTAATGGTAGTCAGGAGCTGGTTTTCTGCATGGAGAATAATGGGAACAGCCTTTCATCCCACTGGTTTTCTATGTCAAATTCGGAACATTTGCAAAGGTGGGTTGTATTTTTGGGGGGTCCATTTTATGGCCACTGTAAATTCTCTGTTCCAAGGTCTTGAGACCAAAAGGACTGATGTAAGAAAACGTATAACTTGTAACAGCAGTCCTTATAAATCTTAGCTGCACACAAAAAAGCAAAGAAAATAAATAGACAGTGAACAGACTTTAAGACCAGGGGAATAAAAGAAAGTTTATTTAGAGGAGACTCACTACCAGACTGGTTTGATTTGAATGACGTTTGTAGTCTGTAAAGAGGCCGTGTTATGTGAGGTGAATACAGAGTAATATTCCTCAAGGGGGAGAGAACACTTTGTAGGACTTTCTTGTGACTCTAAAAGTACTGCTCACTGTGGAGTAAGACTTACAGCACTGAATTGCAATTCCAAAAGTGTCTACAATGACTGAAACAGCCCAGTAGAGAAGAATTCACTAATATGCTTATCAGGTAAATTATGCTTGTTTGCAGATCATTTTGTTATTTTAAAGCAGTAAATAAGTGAACCTTTGTCCTGTCTGGTTCACTGTGAGAGCACTCACATGTTTTTGCTCGAACAAGTCTGGGGAAAAAGAGGGCAAAAGTGGCTAGACAAGACCCTTTTTCAACCCTAGTATACTCAGTGGGTTCCATCAGCTCAAAATATACCTCCAGCTACCATAATAATCTCGTTTTGAATCCAGCCTTTGATTTTTCTTTTACGGCAATGATTCAGACACAACATAGTTAATAAGCAGCATAAATGTCTCCATGCCACTTTCAGTCATATTCTTCCATAGATTTTAGGAGAGAGATACCTACAGATATATACTTGAAAGAATATTTAGAGTATTCTTCACAATTCTCACACTGCAAGCCAGATCCTTTACAGTAATTCAGTTCCGACAAACTGGAAAGCAGCATCTCACAATAACCTCTTACAGAATAAAGTTATGAGACCATTTTAAAGGGAAAAAAATATATAATTTCACAAAGGATTGGTTTGAACTACATTAGTTAACAGAAAGTTAGCTGCAGAGCCACTGATTTTGCAAGTGCACTTAGAGCTAAGTTTGGTCTTAAAATCAGGAAAGTGGTTAACTGTTTCCAGCTTGACTCAGAAAACAAGGTCACCTTCAAAAGAAACTTTTACTATGAAACTTTTGAAAGAAGCAACACCCATAATTCTGACTTTAGCAATTTTTCTGTAAGAGACCACCATTTTGTCTTATTTCTGTATGTAAGTACATACAAAATTGTATTTCTGCTTTGTTACAAACATGTTTACACAAAGTCATGAAGGTTTTGGGGAATTACGGATGTGAAAGTCCCACTCAGTGCAGGTGTGTTACAGTCATGCCTTTTCTTTATAGTAGCATGATTCATCTCATTTAAGACACAGAAATGAAGACAAAAACCACAGGCACTGGTGTGCTACATTTCAGTATCCTGTGTATAATCACTACAGGAAGAACGCCTGTGTAGTTTACAAAACCTTCGCCTTTTTTATCCATTCTAAACTTCCTGAGTGTAATTTTATCAAATATGAACAACTCCCAACTCCCTGACCCTATACAACCCTTTTTCTTCCCCAAAAAGCAGATTGATAAGAAACCCTGCTTGCACATACAGCTTGAAAAGCCACCAGGCATTTCATCATGTGGGATGGGTTGATGCTGTTGGCAGGATACATCTCATTCTTACTGTAAATTGCAGACAAAGGCAACAGCACCTTGGAATCAGCTGTTAATATTTGTGGCAGCTAATTGTATGGTATTTCACTAGTATATGGTGGGGACAGACCCAAATTACTGACTTGAACAATTTGGTATGTAGACAATGATGAAAACGGTGGTTGGATAATGTAATACAGTAGTGCCAAGAATAAGCATTATAATATATTAGCAGCTTTTTATTGAATTAAAACATGATTTTTAGGTACCAAGTACAGTGCAGTTTCAGTGCTACCACTTTACATGTTCTCTGAGAGCTTTTCATCTCAAAAGTTCTAAAAAACCAAAATGTGAGTGAGATATAGAATATTCTTACCTCTGGGGTGAAACTGAGCAGCTGTTTAACATCACATAGAACAGCACAGTTTAGGACAGCAGTTGCTAATGTGGGAAAACATACCCAGATGTTGACTCCTTGTCATTTTAGGATCACATCTTGCTTAGATATTCATGCTCAGAAGACTGAACTCTTCCATGCCTTTGAAAATTCTCTTTCCCCCTCAAATTCAAATATGAGAGGAAACCATTATTTTTTTCCACATATAAAATCAAGATGTATATATGGCTTTACTGACATTTCTCAAAGCCCCTGGTCTCAAGGCTTTGCTTTCTTGGACTTCAGTACTGTGGTGATGCATGCATGAACACTTGCATCTCCAAAGACATTGGGAAGGGGGAGGAGAAAGCACTTATTGTCTTTACTTCCAGACAAGGCTCATGGAAAATCAGAAAGGGTCCTCACAAGAGTCACACAGACATCCTTACGAACTGGTAGCTAATTTTGACAGCCACATGAAAGGTTTTTTCAAGACCAGAAGCTGATTTTCCAGGTTAAAGCAATTCCAAATCCCCAGACTGTTATCTGACTTAAGTTCTTCAAAATTTTATTTTTATGCTCTTTTATGCACAAAGCTATTTTGAGTCACATATAGCCACATTTATCTATGGAAGGAAGTCCAACACACCTGCCCAGGACTAGTGTGTTCCAACAGGTGCCACAAGTGAGGGATTCAGAGCAACAAAATGCTCCAAAGTGCTCTGCCTAACTCAGAAGTCCAAAACCTGCTAGTTTATATACATAAAAATGTACACATATATATATATATATGTAAAATATATTTATATGCTGGCCCAGCCACCATGCACACAGCTAGCAACAAGGTCACAAGAGCGCTGTGCTTAAGAAGTGCCACTCTAGACTAGGCAGCAGCTGGCTTGGTCCTTATCAAAAACCAGTTTATTCAGACTGCTCGAAGACGATCTTCAGCTCATGCTGAAGCACTGTGCTTAGATTTAAGGCTTTCTACAGGGGACTGATTCAGAGGTCAGTGCAAGCCTATATAACTAGGCAGTGACTGGTTTGTTGAATGTAAGCAAGTCTGCCCATGGGCACACGGTTAATCTGGTGCCTGACTGACCAGGTAAATATAGCTTGGATATGCTCTCAGTTTTCAGCTGGAACCACACAGAATAAATACGACCACAAAGTAAGCTTAAAAGAAATAATTTTTCTCTCTGTCACAAAGTCATGCAAGTAGCAAGTGTTACTTAACTTTATTGGGGGGGTGTCATGGATGAGTAATGCATGACCACAGGGAGGGGGGGAGAATTTATTTCAATGTCTAATTTAGACATCCATTTTTGACACGTACTTTTGATACTGTGCCACAGGTCTCCAAAGCCCAAACACTAAACTTTCAGTTTTACATTTACCAGTTCCAGCTAATCTCTTGTCTAAGGGTTGCATTAACAAGGCAATGACATGTCAATTGACAATGACTTACCAGCACGGTCCCAGAACAGATGTTGCAAGGAGATCACCCGTCAGGCGTGGCTTTGGGAGTTTCCAGTCAGAGCACATAACAGAAGACTGATCCCATGAGCCTGAGAAACAGATGATTATTAATGGGACTTATATGACAAAGTTTTTGGCTCAGTCCTGTAGAGTTCAAGGACTGAAACAAACCTGGAAGAAGTTCACCACAAGGACTGCCAGAAGGACAGCTGCTTAGTGAAAAAGAAAAAAGCAGTGACCCACACATCATAGTGGAAATGGGTGGAGTTCAGTCAATAGACAAAGTGCAGACACAAAATGAACCAAAAACCTTGCTGCTAAGTAACTGTGAAGTTTCAATACAAAGGTGATTCTGGAGCTCTAAACAAGGCAAAATGTCTTAGAAAAAAACTGACTGCAGGAACCAAAGGGATATGATGTCCCTAATGACATCCCCTAAAAATAATGGTTTTGTTTATGGTAATGGCTTAAATCAGAGCCTTGGGGATGCTATTTTAACCAAAGTTAACTAATACAGTTAACTACAGATGCAGACCATATGGAAACCAAGGTAACCAAAGCTTTCAATGCAAAGGGGCAGGTCTAACTTGTCCTACTCAGGCAGACGGAAATGTGTTCTACAAGACAAGAAGTGACAAAACTTTTTTGAAGAATAATTTTTTTGAAGTCACATCAATGATTTTATATTCAACATAGAAACATTTAAAAAACGGCAGCAAAAGCGTAGACCTAACTAAATGAAAGTAAAAATAGTCAACAATACCGGAACAAATCCCTCAGGTAGCCTGGGAGAGAACATGATGATCCAAAGAGTCTTATCTGTATTTTCCTTGCTAGACTAGCAGGAAGATTGAAAGGGGGGTAACAAGGTTAGAAGAAGGATATCAAATCTTTTTGCTTCATCACCTCTCCAGAAAAGAGCAAAGAAAATGGTTAGAGATTAGAAAACACAAAGACAGAAAAATAGTTTGCTGGCAAAGAGGGGAAAGATCATAGCATCCTTCAGTTACGTGAAAGGCTCTTGTCAAGAAGAAGAAAATCATCTGTTCTACTTGCTTATGGTGGAAAGAACAAGTAGTGACAGCATCAAAGGTTAAACATTAAGAAAGAGCTTTGGAATAGATTTTCTGGGAAGGTAACGGAATTTCCATCACTGGAAAAGGTTAGACAAACATCTAGGAAAAGAGATATAGCTGATTTTAGTTTAGGGACTTCATGACCTCTTGAGGTCTTTTCCAGGACTATTTTCTATGATTTGACAACTTAAGCAGTGACGACAAAGTATATAGACTTTCCTTTGAACTCTTCAGATGTCATTAAGATTACCCAGACCTTTTATTCTAACAATTATTCATTACATAGATAACGAAGGCAAAGTTTGCAGGAAGAGATGACATCCTTTACTTTTCCATCTGTATCAGTCTAAAAAGATTTGAGGCACATGTGCCTTTCTGAGAATAGCAGACAGGAAAGCAACACATTCCCGTTGTTTAAATGGACTGAGTTGCCAGTTGGAGAAGAGCAGATGTACTTTGCACTAGCTTTTACTATAAGGTCATGATGTTACATCATTCTTATGGAAACAGTAAAAGTTAACATGCTGAAGCATCGTATTTAATACCAGAAACAAATTCTAATCTAGTTAACATCTTCACTGTTCCAGTTAAAAATGTACATTTACCTCCACAGTTGCTATATTTCACACTGAGAAGGAAGATATAAGGCTTCAAGGGATAAAGTTCATTCATGTGAGCTTAATTATCATTTTTTTCCCCTGTCATTAAAAGGGAAATAAGATAATGGTCAAATGGGAATAATGTTGAGAATTCAAGTATCATCCTTAGCATGTGGTCAAGGACTCTAGTGACATGAAGAGATAAGCACCAGCCTAGTCTGATCATATGGTTGCTAATCATCCTTCTGTAGGACAACCTCTCATATGTGCACTTGGTTGTGACAACTACTCATTGTCTGTGCATCCCTCTAGAAGAGAACAGCAAGGTCTGTGTTGCAGGAACAATTCTTCCTTCCTACCCAAGCCCCCAACTGAGGCTATCAATGGAAGGGAGAAAACTGGGAAGGTTTATTCATGAAACTATCTATCTTTGGCCTTCCTTGGAAAAAGAAGGTCATTACAGGAGTGTGCTATGCAGAAAAATTACTTGTAGGCAATTTTTACAAGTGATTATAAACAACCTTTCTGCTTATGAGAAGTATAACCACTTCAGTCACAAGGCAGACAACACTGCTGTTGCCTGGCACTGTACCTACCACTTCACTCAAAATAAAACTAGATGCCATCAACATAAGCTGATGCATGTAGCCTTCTTTGCAAGTCTTATATTTCCTTTATATTGTTCCCTATTAAATAATCAGACCTGCTCTTCAGCCTAGTTCTGTACTTTCCATTTACCTCTACAATGACCAATGAAAAAAATTCAGGAGACCTTGCTAGAAACCATATTCTACAAACTTTACACAACTATTGAGACTGAATTTCCCTTATTCCTCCTAGAATAAGCTTTCCAGAGATTTTCTTCCTTTCTGGAAAACTTCTATTCTATTCTGTTCTGTTCTGTTCTGTTCTACTTCCATGCCTTTAGCCTCATTTTGGAAAAGTTTCTGTCTCCCAGTTTTGTATGGCCTTTATTGGCCTTGGTAAGTACATACCAGATAACTTTAGAAATATGACATCACACAAAATCTGCACAACTAGACACTAATTACATGATGTCATTGCAGGCCAGTCTATTAAATAAAAATTTAACTAGCCTTTTTCCTCCATTGCAAATCCCATGAAAGAGCTGATATTGCCGTTGAAATCCCTTTTATATGCAAATCAACAAGTCTTTCTAAGACACAAATAAATATAATTTGAGTTGCTAGCTATAGCCTAGAGACTCCGCTTGCAACATTTGGACAAACAGAAGCAGAGGCTTCTCCCTGGTGATCTTCTCTTTTACATAGATCAAAGACTTTCTAGCCTTTTATTGGAGTCAGTTTAGGAATTAAAACATGGCTTGGCCTTATTCAAACATCAGACTTCCATAATACTTGGAATGGAATTAGAAAGCCTTAACAAAGCCTGTAGTTTAGAATTTGCACTTCTCCTTTAAGCTTAGAATCAAATGAATCAAATCGTATTTTCAGTGTTAACTATGTTAAAAAAAACCCAGCCTTTCTGCTAGGTAATAAAAAATTGCAGACATCTTAGCTTCACAAAGTCTTTAGTGTGTTTATCTGTTTGAAGGAACTAGGTTCTCACTTCCATATGGATCAAGTTCAGCACTTATTAAAATCAAACAAAGCCAGTTTATAGAAGAGAAATTATGTCCTTAATTATTATCCAAGTATTTTTACCTATTGCTTGTAAATATGTGAGGTCAGCTGTACCTTTGTAAGAAAATAAACATAGGAAAAAAATTCAAAGTGACTGCGCATATAAAAAAATTTCCAGCTAAGCAGACGAAGTCATTTTTGGAAGGAAAGCTGCAAAACTTCTCAAAAGGTGTTCCTGTGTTAAATGGCTGTGTATTAACATGCTACAGCAGCAACTGACTCTTTACGAATGTCTCAAAGACAGCAGTGGGCTTTGACACCCCTATAACCCTCTTGCAGTAAACCACAACTTCGACTCATCATCCTGACCACTTGTACTGCAACAGACAGAGGCCCTGCAACACCAGCATGAGGCGGGATACGTCAGGAAGAGAATAATGCTGCAGAACACAACTTGTCTCCAACTCTGACCTCATACTGACTGTGCATGCTCCCAAATCAGAAATTGGGCTTTCCAGTTTCTGAAAGCAGAACAGCCTTCCAAGCCTCTAGCACCCAATTCATTTTTGGTTGTACTATTTAAAGCAACATCTGCTTACCAGGCATGATTGACTGAAGGAAAAAAATCACTTTTGTTAAACAAAATAAAAAGTAATTATTGAGATAAGGTACCACTACATGGCAGTATGTCACTACTGGAAAAAAACGCTCAAGCTATCCTGTCCCGAAGCTACATAATAGGGATTTTTTTTTCCTTTTCTTTTCTCCCTTTAACATCATATTAAAAGCATTCTATTAATTTAAATTTCTTCAGGGAAAAGGGATAAGACTGAAGATTATCTTTGACTAATTTGTTTATTGGTCATGCACAGTAAATAAGATTTACATTTATGTAGCTTCTACATAATAGGGAGAAAGGCTTAATAAAATTTTAACGGATAGGAAATATATTAATATTGCAACAGCATCAGTCCTAATGATTTCTGATCATTTCCAATTGTTTCCTGATCTTGAGAAGTAATTTCAACAAATAATGTCTATTAATATCTATACCTAGCCAAATATTACTGTACATTTGTCATTTTATTTCTTTCATATTTCATCAAGTATCAGTAAGTCCAGTATATTTTTTGCCAGAAGCTGTTATAAAATATCCTTATTTATTACATACTATATCTCTGCCTACTAAATAAACTTACAAAAACTCTGAGAGAAGAGAGGAAGATAAAAGAGGAGCAGAAGAAAGAACAATATTCTTTTAATCTTCTGTGGACTCTTTGTAATGTCAGTTACCAATAGATCTCCTTTCTCAAGCAACTGGCAGTGACTTGTTCCAAAGATAGATCAGCAGAGCACCATGCACAGTAGAAGGGAAAAAAAAAAACTGGCATCAATCTCCTAAGAAGGTATTCCCAACCAAGCCAAAAGCCTGGTTTATAAAGCCCACAGGGACGATCATCCATTTAGCCATCTGCAGACCAAACCACAGAATGTCCTTTCTTCCTAAAAAGCAAAATTCATGTAAAGTCAGATGTGCAGGGAAAACAAAATCTTCTGTTCCCAAAAGCTTATGCAAACAAAAAGGATTTGTGGGCTCCACATCCCATGATTTTTTTGTTGTGCTGCATTTTTATCTGCTGGAAAAAATGAATGCAGGGCTATATTAGCAACTGTTAGTTCACAGAACTTCTTCAGAGTGCAGTGCAGTAAGGTACCATTCTGTTGTTTGCCATGTTTCAAATGAGGATTTCAGGAAGGAAAACGAATAGTGTAAATGATACGTAAACAGCTTTGCCTTCACCCACTCAAAAATCTATAGTTGGTATACACACACATTGTAAAACTTCATAAATCCAAGACTGTCTGAGACAAAACAGGCAGGTGAACTACCACAAAAACAAGCAGAGTGAAATCCATGGGGGCTGGTGTTTTGTGCTCTAAAAAGGTCTTCTGG
Source organism: Platalea leucorodia (assembly GCF_965183815.1). Taxonomy (NCBI): domain Eukaryota; kingdom Metazoa; phylum Chordata; class Aves; order Pelecaniformes; family Threskiornithidae; genus Platalea; species Platalea leucorodia. The sequence continues at coordinate 37,481,029 of NC_138823.1, forward strand.
AGGCCGAGCTCCCTGAACCTTTGGGTCCTGGACAGCAACTCCCTCAACAGACTTACTCTCTTGGGAAATGCAAAAGAGCAAGCTCACCCCGAAGTTCACCTGGGACTATGAAACAGAAAGCCTAGCCATAGAAAAACAGGGCTAGAAAGGATCTCAGAAAGTTGTGTAGGAAATTTCTGATTCCTTTGCAGGACCCATCATGCCATGCCAATCAAGACAAAATCCAGAATGTGTCTTCTGTGGGGAACAGTATTCTAGGGAGCAAAGGGGACAGTTGCAATATGCACCATCGATGGTGTTTGTTATCAATGACTCTGGTGCTTCGTGGGTGGAAATGTGCTGCCATGGTAGCAAGGGCTGAACACAACAGGCAGGAATTAAGCTGAATTAAAGGAAAATGCCCGGTCGTTAAGTCCATTTTTATAATGTAGAATAACATCATTTAGTCTGCTGGAAGCAAAAGAGGCCAAATCACTTTCCAGCACTCCCTCTCGCACAAAAACTTCTGACTTATTTTGCTGCTAATGACTACCAGTCCCTTCCCTCTTCTCTCTAAATGCTCTTTTGCAATGGTCCTTCCTGTGATTTAGATACATTAGAACTGCAAGCATGAATAAGTACCTCACTTTTCTATCATGCTGTGTAAGTACAACACATTTAAACTAGTAAATGTTCATTCTTCAATTTTTTAAATAGTTTTATTACTGATAATGGGAGTTTCTGTACTTATTCATTACCTTTGCCAGGGTCCTTCTTTAGGAATTGATTTTGAGTTTATATTACAGTGTGTTCTGGATTAACATTAACGTGTAATTCTAAGCCACTTTTGTCTTGCCTTACTGGATTAATTTAATGTCTTTTTAAAGACACAGCTCTATGTGACATCATTACACTGCCAGATTTATAACAGCCAATGAAGTCACCATTATAGCTTCTCATAATTTTCCTCTTTAACCAATGGTCTAATATGCCATTAGTCCTACTTCTCAATTATGAATCTAGCTTCTGGACAGGTAACCTTTACCTAGAATACAATATTTAACTCACAATAATGGTAAGAATTACTTTACAGTGACATTTTGATTAATAAACCATAAATCAGTATTACCAAATTTCAGTATATTTCAGATGCAGTAGATATGAGAAACAGTATTAAAATATAAGGGTTAATATTGAAAATGTTGCCAATGTTTCTGAAAGAACTATAGTTCTTTCCAATTTTTAATCCTAGTTAAAAATCTTGTTATTTGTCCTGTTTGTACCTATTTGTAGCACAGAAATTTCCTTGTATAAGGACATGCATACAAAATTACATTCGGTATATGAAAAATACCTACTGCTTATTGTGTTTTCTGTTACTTCTACCCTTGTTAATGAGTGATTCAATATGTTTGTGCTCCTCATACTATGTCTAACCTCACTAGTATAGAGAGTAGGTGTGAAATTAATAATTTTCTGTAAAAACATTAATTTTGGCAGTTGAAACTTTTTCAGCTATAAGCTGTACCTTGGGGAGGCTGTACCTTTATGTCTCCAGGCTTGCTCTTGGCTCAGTCACATTTTGTCCTTTGGCTTCTCTCAGTTTCAGGGTTTCTTGGATGACAAGGAGGGCCATATGCCTCTTCTTTCTGCCCCAGTGTAGTGTTTGAGGCTCAAAGTATTTATTCTCATTTCTTAACATTTAGACTTTTGTATGTGTGTGTGTTGAATGGTGCTACGGCTTTGATTAATGACAAAAGGTTTACATCACAGAAAGATAGTAGATCAATAGCTGGCCATGGCCATCAGATAGGACTAGGTTTTCTCTAAGAAGAAGATTCTTTATTGCAACAAAAACTAACAACCCATATATCTGTCTACACAGTTAATTTGTATAGATATACCTCAATTGGTTCTGAAATTAACTTCAGATCAACAGTCATAACTTTGGTGCCCTGGGCTAGTACGGCTGCAGGAGATAGATTTATGTTATTGCAGTTGTATAACATTTTTGTAAATGAGGGAAAATAGCTTATTGACAACCTAATCATATGAACAGTATTCCTGTTCCAAACTTCAGATATGTTTAAGAAATAAATACTTGTGTGTCGTCTTTCTTCCCCTTCCCTCCTTAGCAACAATTCTATTTCTCCAGGGACAGAAAAAGGAAAATGATGGAAACATGGTGGCCTGAAGAAATAGCAAGTCAGAGAAATAGCAGAAAGAAGGAGGAAAAACATGATGGCCAAATCAAACTGAGTACTAATCTTCAGACAAATTTCCCTGGATTTTACAACATCTATTATACTGTTATGCACATTTTTCATTTATCAAACCTCCGTTCTGATGATTCACCTATCATCTCTATACATTTAACTCCTCAAAGTTGGTTGCAGAGCTCAAATGAGAAATAATGATGTAGAGGTTGCTCTTTTCATAGCATCCAATGTATTTATGAGCTTAAATTTGCTCTAGGATCATCACTTAACTCTTCTGTTTGCCACAGGGCAAACAGTTCCCCTCATAAATTTTTAACTGTCAATGTGAAGAAGAAATAATAGTTTTGATTTTTACATTTAAACTTTTCAATCCAGGATTAAATTTACAAAATTCCACCATATATAAATTTGCCTTCTTACTTACCTTTCAAAAAAAAACGATAGAAAGGGGGATGAAAAATAATTTTTAAAAACCCAACCATTCCTAAAACAAAAGTTGAGTATCAGTCACTGATTTAACTATATTTTGCATTAAAGGATCAAATGTTCCTATCCCTGACAACTAAAGATAATGAAAAATTACAAACATGAGCTTTGTCCTTTGTTGCAGGGTCAGGAGATACAATCACTCACTTAAACTATTAAATGTAATGCATACAGGCATAGGGAGATGAAAAGTGCCAGTTTAAATTAGCTTGACCTGCAGTGTTGACTCCTGGACAGATGGCATAATATACCCTGACTTCACTGCTGAGGCATTAGAAGTACACAGCAAGAGCCCATTGTGATATTAAGAAAAAGCTCAGAAGCAGACTCAGACTGAGATCCAAAAACCTGCTGGCCCCCTGTGAGGCTCTTGCCTTCCTTTTGCCAGACCTATTACAATATAGAATGAAGTCGTCTCAGTTTTAGCTAAAGCAATGCAGTGCTCAGGCAATGAACACTCATTTTCTACTTTGCCGTCTACAGAGCGGGCTTTAGGATGAGATTCAGAGTCCTAAAGACCAGGCTGACAAAGGGCAAACCAGTCAAAGTCAATGTATTCTTTCCAGGAGAAGGAAAAGCTAACTGTACCCGAACCTCACTGTTTGACAAAGCTGGCAATCCTTTTAAGGAGGAGTGTACAGGCATAAAAATTAGGTAGATCTGTAAATCCGCATATAGTATTTCTCATGAGACAGCAAGAGTCATCTAAAGAAGTCTTTCTCCCCGTATATCTTTCTACTGTTAGCAGAAACTGAAGGGTCTTCCCACACACACACACACCAACCCACACATAATTTGGTTTTAGTAGATTTTAAATTGGAAGAGAAACAAAGTGCTTATCCAACTTCCCTTTTGCATTCATTCTCGAAATTGGGAGGGATGTCTCTGAAGTGAATAGATAATTCACTGTCTAACATCCTGAGAAACAGAAGCAGGGGTATAGAGTGTGGAGCACTAACAAAATAGCCGGGCATATAAAAACAAAGAGCTAAAGGCTAATGGCATCTCAGTAAGTGAAAGGCAGTTAGAAAACAGAAAGAAAAGCAATTAGCCATTTTTACAATGCATGAAAGCTGGCATCGTGAATATGGTTGGCTCCAAATATCAATGATTTACATCCATCTGTTTCTTCACCAGCACAGGTTTGCAGCTACACACTATGAGAATTTAGATTTTATGGACTCTAAGTGGAAAGGACACACCACAATATGAGTGCCCAGCATTCATCAAACAGGGTCACCCACAGCTCTGAAGGTCATCTGGGTTCAGTTTTGTTATCTGGTCCCTTTATAAAACTAGAGAAAATAATATCCCTGAAATCTCCTCATGCTGCCCTCTCCTGCAAGGGCAGAAAGCGTAACAAAGGGCAAAGAAAGTTAAGAAAAGAGATGATGACATTGGATGAACCTTGTACAGAAAGGAGTTGTGGGATGCTCTGTATGCCATGTTGGCATTACTTTGAATAGTCCTGCCCAAGTTTCTCATTCTCTTTAGTCATTTCTATGTACTGAGATAATCCTACAGGAAGCCAGATAGTGATTTATTCCATAAAATGTACCCGATTCAAATTGTTCCTGCCAGTGACCACACTTCCCATTTTGTTTTGGGGCCATATCATAATCTTGTTCTTTTCCCTCAACCTCCAAAATCTTTAGTATTTTACAGACTATAAACTTGGGGAAGCTCTCATTTTAAAGGAAGAAAAGAATTAAAAAATAGGAAAACATTTTGTCACCTACAAATCAGCTTAACATGAAACTACAATGATTCAACCTCAAAGCCTGGCAGCAATCTGTGGCTTTCAGTACGGGCTTCACTACATTTTGCAGCTTCTCCAGGCATTTGCCCTTTAAAATTGTATTCCACCTTTGTTACGTGGCTTGCAGAAAGTCTGCACACCAAGAAATCAAGTATAAAGTGTGGTTTATTTTCAGCACAGAACATCCCTTAAAGTGTGAATGATTTCACCAAAATTTCAAGTGCATAACAAGAGAATGATTTGTGTTCCCATGTCTGTTTTTTCAAATAGTTAGTCTAATAAAAGATATTTAATCCTACAGATATTGCCTTGCCTAAAATTAGGCATCTGAGTAAAACGTTTGGATTTAGCCTTTGCCTAGCTAAGGCATTCTGGCACCTGCTTTATTAACTTAAAGCACCCTCTTAAATTTAAACATATTTAAGCACCAACACCAAAAGTGTTGGGCGGTTTCCATCAATCTCTGAAGAAAAAGAAAAAACAGCACACATTTATCTCCCTGAATAAATTTAATCATGCATATTAAAAATGTTGGCTTTTATGACTAATGGAAAGTCAAAATACTTTCTCTGTGTATTATTTTAAAGGATTTGCAACACAGTGGAACTTTCTGAGCAATCACAACACCGTGCATATATACTCTATTTCTTATTTATACCCTGATAGCGCCGAGGCGGTGGATAATGGCTCCACTGTTGCAGTTACTGTACAGACAAAACTTTTGCAGCAACCTTTGCCAAATGTACAGTTTAGGCTAATACCGAGCTGGAGCTGAAGGTCTAATCAGAGAGCACTCAGAGCAAGTGAGGGAATATTAAAAGCTCCCTTGCAGTTCAGAGCAAAGAGAGGCCTCTAAGTAGGGCAGATCTCCATTCCTGGCTGTCAGAAGGCTGAGTTGTAACATGAGCTGAGCTCCATTTGCTTTTCCATTTATATAAAAACCTTTTTGTTTCTTTTGTTATAAACTTAGACCTCCAGAATAAAGCCTGGAGGAATGGGGGAGGGGGAGGAACACTTGCTGCCTGAAAGATGTAGTTTGTTGTTCACCTTATGCAGCATACAGTTCCCAGCTATCTGCGGAGCTTGCAGCAGCCCCTCTATGCGAGCTATAATCTCTTAAAAAATAAAGCACTTGTCCACATCCAGAAAATCCAACCCAGTCCCTGCCCCCAAGGACTCTACATTGCAGAGGAAAGACTAAAGCACACAGGGAAAGAAGAGCAAGCTAAATTGTTTCCTTTTACAATACTTATAGAGTAAGTCAGTCTTTAGGAGACATTTTAAGATGGGAAGCCCTTGGCAAATCAAGACTTCAAAAGCAGCACATGGCAGAGAAGAAGAAATCGATAGGATGGGAATAGGGTAAGCATATTAAGAAAGCTCTGCATTTAGCATTACTGACAGCAAAGGGAGCAAGCCTTGGACAGGAGAAGATAAAGCTGGAAGAGGCTATAGGAAGATGTCTCCAGGGGCAGCTATATCTGTCAAACACACTAAGGGGAAGTGGCTTGGTAATAAACAAGAACAATGTATTGATCATGCAAGAACAGCATATATTGCCACCTTGCTACAATTCAAAGAGATTAGAACAAGAAGAATAATAAGTAGTAGGACATTACAAGAGTTAACATGGAAGATGACGAGTGAAAGCACAAATGTAAGTGTTCTAGTTTTCTGCAAGAGAAGACATCTTTTAGTCAAGCAGGGAGGAATCAACACAAGCTGTGTGGATATATTGGTGAAGGGAACTATAAAGGAATTGAAAGACTCTACTCAGCTGAAACTTATGAGTAGTAATAAACAACAGTAACTATGCTCTTCATAAAATCAGTATTCATCATTGCTTTTATGAAGAACCCTTAGCACTGCTCCCATTTTACAGAAGAAGGAAAAATGTTGTATAGCTAAGTGACATAAATCACCCAAAGCTGCTGACGGTGGCAGTACAGGGGCAAGAACAGAAGCACAGTGCTTGGAAAACCCCACAGCATTTCACTTGTGAAGCTGCATTCCCGGTGAAGCCAAATGCAGCCGTGGCTAAAGGGAATGCAGAGGGAAAACTCTTTTGCAACGAGCAATGTGGGATGCATAGGAGAGAAAATGAAGCTCCAGATGAGACCTTCCTCTACTTCCCTCCATTGAGTAGGTCAAGTGCTATATACAAGGACTAAAACAAATTCGTTCTTCCTCCAAATGTAAATTAAAGTATTCTTTAGCTATTCAGTTACTCCTGTTGGTTTATCTCAGGCTTGTAAATACAACAAAACCTGAAAAGAGAGGGAGTTGTGGTAAATAACCAATTGCTAAATCACTGTTTAGGGCTGTACCTGGTTTACTATGCTAAATTTAAATTGAAAGAAGGAAAGATGGATGTCAAAAAGAGCAACTCCAGTTTGGAAAGCCGTGATATGATTAGCTCTCTGTGTTTTGTATCAGCTCCATAACTTAGGGTGCTAAAGGAATTAAGCAATTTTTCCAAAACTTATAAATGGCAATTAGTTTATTACTGCACATGCCAATGAAAAACCTGCTTAGAAAGACATGAAAAGTAGTGTAAACACATATATGTACATTGAGGAAGCTAGTGAAAATATGAAGGTGAACACAAAGGAAGAGCCCTGTTGTTCAGAACGTGAAAACTGCGCGACATCTCCTACCACACTCTGTAAGACCCCAGTGCTTATGGAAAATATAAGGGCTGAATGCTCATAAGATTGGGAAGAACTTAATATGACCTATTACTTGGATGATAGGTCTGCCATGCCTTGCTCCATTTGAATGTCTCTGCTTCCCCCACCATTGGAGCAGAAAGATCTAGGGCTGGGGGGCTGCAATGGTCTGAGGTGAAAGGAAAACAATGGGAGAAACTGTTTTCGTTTTCTTCCCTCCTACGAATCCCACAGGGGCCCAGAAACCACATTTTATATCAGATTTTGAGGGCTGAGTTCTCAGTCAGTGTTCTGTAAAACATGCTTTTTCATGTTATAAAACCAGAAAAAGCCAACAGCCTTAACATTTTAAATTCTATTCTGTTAAAACAGGCTTATTTCTATTTTCCCCTCAGTTCCCTGTTGTTGTTTTTTTTTTTTTTTTTTTTAATTGTTCTAAAGCCTATAGTGGCAAGTTTGACGTTTGGCTAAGTTTCAACATGAAATTTTATAGCTGAGATAATATAAACTTCTGTAAAGTGAAGTAGCAAAATGCTGCCAATTAGCTTTAACAATAACTGGAAAGGGGAATATTGCTTCTGAAATAAGCCCCTTTCCTCTAGCTGTTATTAACAAGTGCTGAAAGAGATTACTTTTTTATAGGTGCTATTTATCTTCCGCTTCTCCTTACTTTTATTTATAAACATATAAATAACATATAAAACATATCTAAGTAAAGTCTTAATAGCACAGACATATGCAGAGTAAAGTCTCAGAGTCCACTGTGATACTGCTTTCCAGCAGCACAATTCCATTCATTTAATTGGCCTATTCCTGATTTATAAGCCACAGAAGTAGAGCAGAATCTGATCCACAGAGCAATAGGATCTTTCTCTGTAAAATTTGGCGTTAAATGTTAAATAGTGAGTGCCGCAATGATCAAAAGATGCCACAACAGTAGCAGCATCTCTGTTATTCTGAAATTTTCTTGCTTGTAAACTTCAGACAAAACCTCTTTTTGTTTGTTGATGTGAGCATTTTAACAGGAAACAGGAGTTCAGCCACTAAAAAGCACTTTTTTTCCGACACAAATTTCACCATTGTACTGTGATTGACAGCCATCCCAATGTCTATAAACAACCTACAAGCCTCCCAAATTGACCATTCAGTTCCTGCGTCCAACATTTAAACACTGAGCAGTTTTTGCGCTCAATAAAATTCCTTTTCATTTCACCCTGGGTTGCCATGTCTCTTCAAACAGAGACAGAAAAGCAGTGCTCTGTGTCAGACAGATTTTAATTTTCAGTCCTCATCCATTCGTACAATGTAGACACAAGCAAACAAACCCTACCCAAAGCCTAGCAACCCACAGTTTAAACAGTCAATGCGTATGAGCTACGGGATGAAGGCCTGGACCTGTTCACACATGAATAAAGAAGATTAAGATTTTCTTTCAAAGACATGAAGCCTTTTTGACAGCCTGTGTCAACAGCGCTGTCTGCCTCTCAATGTGAAACAGTCTTCTATCACAGGTTCCCACAGGGAGGTCTTGCTTATTAGCATGCTTTACACTTCCATTCCTTGTCAGTATTTAATTTAAGAATAAGGGTGCAAAGTTTTGCAAACTCTTACTTACCCACAATGAAAGGATAACTTACTGGAGACGCTGAAAGGAAATACCAGCTAACATGAACACCTACAGGGTACGCTTTTAAAAGAGGATAACCTAGAAGGAAAAAAAAAGCAGTGGATACAGTCGTGTTCTCTATGCGCCACTATGGGAATATACCAGTAAATTTGTAACCACAGAATATCTTTTTTAGTGGGTTACTTTTGTAGAATTCCCGTCAGCCTGCATTTTAAGTGCAACACACGTGCTGCTGTGCAGGGCAATATTTCAACTAAAATTTCAGACATAAAACCAAAAAAATCCCCATCCAAACAGCAACAATAATACCGTCTGGGTTCATATAGAAACACAAGACTGGAAGGGATCTCCAAAGACATCAAACTGAGTCCACTGCTATCACAGGCAATATGACACATAATCCTTCTCAAAAAGTGACCAAGCTCTCTTCTAAAACACTGTGCACAACAAAAAGCCAAACCCACAATTTTCATTGAAGAGAAAGATTAGTCCTGGCTGAAGCAATTTAGATTCCATTTTTCTGAATGAATGACAGCACCAAGTCACCGTTATGTACTGATGGTATCATATTGTTTAAAATCAAAATATTCTAAGACTCCAATCATGCAAACACACTTAGGGAGCTGTTTGGATAAAGAAGTGAGTGGTCCCAGTGAAGGTAATTGCATCATGCAGACGTAGAACACATGCAGCTTTCCGGATTACGATTTAAATTTCTGAAGCTAAAAGTAATAGGAAAAAAACATACCTCCTTCAATATTGGTATAACTTTTGTTTTCAGGAATAAATGAAAATATCGAGTGCTGTGTTAGCTCCCTGCTTGGGTAAGACCACAGGTTCTTTATCAATTTGATCATCTAGCTTAACATTAAGAATTTATTTTGCAATTATCACATAAGAAAGTTAGAATGTTCAGGGCAAAAAACTATTTCAACAAGGAACTGATTATGCCTCAGTAAAGTAAGTGGGAAAAGCTCCAAATTTATCTCAATGTTGGACTTAAAACAACATGATTAAATGAGAACTGTCCTGAAAGCCAAGTCATAATCCATATCATAGGAAGCAAGATCTCAGGCAGGAAAAAGATAAAGATTTTTTTCCAAAAATGCTAAGATTTTTCTTAAGCTTCAAAATACTTTGCATCTATGTTTTTTAGAGATTTTTTTTTAAACTGTGCAGCTGAAATAAAAGGAAATGAATGTTGCAGGGCTGTAATGTAAAATTCAATGTGAGATACAGAAAAGAGCTGAATGACCTTCAACTGGAAATAAACAGCTGAGACAAGGAAGGATAACTAGGATTACATGGATCAACATTTAATGCATCAAAAATCTTCCTTTAAAGCTATGTACTGTACACAGTAATGATTCATAGTCTTTCACAAGTATCTGCTTAGCAGATGCTTTTTAACAGTATTCCTGATTTCTTCCCTGCTGTCTGAAAATTGTAATTGAGCATGTGAAAGCTAATACAATTACACCAAAGATGTACTTCCTTTTATCCTGGTTTAGTACATCCCAAAGAAATATTCTAGGTTTCTAATTAGTTATTTTTAAAGCAGTACACTTTGAGTTCTACAGTTTGATTCTAGCCAACATTTATTTCTGTCAAGCAAGTATGTAACATAGTGCACTGCAGTTATAATTCATAACATATTTAGTTAGGTTCTCAAAGGTACATATTTGTTTAACAGAAAGAAATGTCATTTGAAGTTTTAATTTGCTAAAGTTAAATTTGTCTAGACATCTAGAGAAAAATTACATAGGTCAAAACACAAAGATAAATAAATAAAGAAGATGTACAAATACAATATGTGTGCAAGAGTCTGGATTTTATTCTTTCCAATGTCAGTTATTTATAGGTATTAATTTTGAGAAGGAACACTAGGTTCTAGCAACAGTTAGTGGCAGGCCTATAAATAAAGCATCATTTCCACTATAAAAGCAAAAAAAACCCTCAACAAATACAATTTTTGATTTTTATTTTCTGATCGGTTCTTTAAAGTTATACCATAAAAAATGAAAGCATACATCCATGCCTTTGCAACTTCCCCCTCCCCCCCCCAAATTAATTTATTCACTGTCTCTCAGGGTCTCAGGATGCAGTCTTTTGTTTTGCTTTGTTTTATTTGAGACAGATGCATTACTTGGAATCAAACATGCTTTTTAGGTTTAGATGTACAGTGCATACTATTTGCAGGGAATACTCTCAAAGCAGTTTGGAGACCCCTGGATAATTTCACTCACAGGCAGGGACTCATCAGAGCCACCATGTTTGTTAAAAAATAAAAAGTGCTAAAAAAATCTTGAATTATTGTCAGTTTTTGAAAAAAGGAAAATTTAGTAATTTCCTGATATTTTTGTGTTAATTTTCATCACCAAACAAGCTGCATAACAAAGTTCATTAGCAGAGAAATTTTACAAAGCCTTGTGAAGTCCCCTTTCAGCATGGCTGCCATGTCCCCTTGTTCTTTCCCAGTTGACCTCCATGGGCTGTGATCTTGCAAATGGCATTTCTAACCCGCTGCTCTTAATGTGATTCTCTTGTCTCCACCTCCTAACCAGTTAGGAGGTCATCCTTCCTGGAGGCATTTGGCTTTACTGTCATGGAGCACAATGGGAAATAGCCACCCTTCAAGAAATTCTCAGCAAGTTACTCTGAAGCACAAGATTTGAGGGAATGGTGGTGGTGTTATTTCATAACTTTCAGTTACAGCCAGCAGGAGTAAATATGACCACATATATAAAATGCTTCTCAGAAGTCCTCACGCATGCTAGATCCACTTGATAGAGCAGGCAGGAAAGAGGAAGAAACCTGTTTTAAGTGTGTGCCTGGGTGACAGAAGGAAAAATTTAGGAATGTGTGTCAAGGGATGGGGGGTTGAGAGAGATGGGGCAAAGGCTGGCAGACAGAAAGGGGAGGAAGTATGAATGTTGCTTAACTGTGAGCTACTCCCACTCATTTTATCTGGGGTACCTTTGGAAGATAGTAGTGTAACACATAAGCAGAACTGGTGGCTGCCAAAGGCAAGAGTTAGCAAAATTCGTGTGTGACGGAAACATTCTGGCAGTTTCAGCCATTTCAGTCATTAGAGAGAAATCCAAGCCCTGGTCATGTAGCAGGAGTGTGCACTCATTCTCCAGCTCTCAAACTCAGAGGTGGCACCCTCACGCAGACATGCCCTTACCAGCAGTTTACGCAGACACGCCAGGCTGTTCCACAGACACTGAAATTCCATAATTATAATCCAACTGTTACTGTATGGCACGTGCAGGACAAAATTAGGGTGAATTGGATGCTTTAATTTTGCCTTTCTGTAACTCAGCATTTGTAAAGCAAATGGCTCACATGGCTCACAGGGTTTCTTCTTTTTAGTTTAATTCACATGTGGTACACGCATGCACGCTCAGGGGGAAAAAAAAGACACATCCTGATTAAGGTTTTGTTTTTTCTTAATGATTTATGCAAATGGTGAAGTGTTTAAACTAAAACCCAAAAATCACTTATTTTGAGATGCTATTGCAGTACCTCATATCTTTTTTCATACACTGAATCCCCTGTGCAAGCCACCACTTCCACTGGAGTTTCATAAGTTTCTCCCTTGGTACACAGACAATGAGACTGTAACACCCATTCGGCAGCTTCTAAGGAAGTTTTGGGTTGGGCACTGAAATGTTTTTGTACCCCCGAATGGCATCTTACAGGCAATCACCAGGTTTCAAAGCTGGCATGACATCAAGGTGATCAGGATTCATGCCCCTCAGAGCTAGTGCTCCCTGACACCCACAGGTCATAAACAATATTTCACTCTTTACTCTCAGTCTTTATTTTCAAAGGTAGTTGTACAAGCAATCGTATTCCAAACATAATTGAAACTACCCTACGGTTCTAGGATGTCCCGCTGCATCAGTGATCAATGACATGGCACCTCCAGAGTGCCCAGCTACAGGAACATGATACGAAATGTGAGGCTGCTCTGTTCAATTTATTATCACATCACAATCCTCAAACCTTACTTCATGGGATTGGGAGCATGGCCCTTCTTCTTGTCTTATTCAGGCTTGCTCAGAGTATGAACATGGCCCAAAGGGTTAGATCATCTAGCTGGTATCTCAGGTAAGCAAGTGGACAAGCATCAGTCACGTCAAAATTAAGAAAGAGAAGTTCTCCACCCTCCTTGGTGTAAGGCTGGTTGACCATACTTGTGAGGGACAGGAAATTTCTTCTGAAGATTTTGGTGCAGTAATGAACAGCCTTCCCAGGATGATACCTAAGAAATGATGGCACTTGTAGAATAAGGATTTTGCAGAACGAATTTGTATGTTGGATCCAATTCAGTGTTGGACCTTAATCCATTATATTTCAAAATTCTGTAGCAGGTTCTGTGATCAAACAGACTCCCAGTTGTTCCAGTACTTGTTACCCTCACCACAAAGGCAAACAAGGCAAAAAGCTGTTGCCTAATGTTTTCACAGTTTATAGGGTGTTCAACATTCATTCAGTTTACCCATCTTGTTCCTAATCCTAAAATACCCAGCTTTAAAACAGGATATTTTGCAGATTTTTACAACTGTATAACATCTGCACTAAATATTGTGGGAATGCTTTAACCCAAGTTCCAAAATTATACATGATTTAATAAGAGAGTTGTTTATGTTGGTTAAACAGCAGTCAGCTATTGAAAACAGATTCATGGAGGATAAACAGCTCTAGTATGTGAATTGTTTAGGTTTATTGCATTGTCCTGAAGTATATTTAAATATAAGTTATTAAATTAGTTTACTAAGCTAGCTTAGTCTTACAAATCTGTATTTGGAGAACCTGTATAGCATTTGATGGCAGGGTACTAAGCCACCTATTAGCATTTTCAAATTAACCTGTTTGAAGAGTAACATATAAACAGGAACAGCAACAAGCAGCAATGTTAAAGAGTTATTAATGTGTTTATCTGAGAAGTTTTCCTGTCTGTAAATACAATTGTTTTTGCATTGCCACTGATGACGATTGACTATGATGAGTTTAAAGCTTTTGTAACTATGGTTCCACTTAACACAAGTGATCATACGTTTGCTCTAAATTTTGCAGTACAGCCTAGATTTGGTTGGTTTAGTACCAGAAAAGTTACTTAAGGTCCTGAGAGAAGTACAGTGTGATCTCACTTTGTGAAATAATTTATTTTCGTGGCTCCTGCTCCATGTAAACTGTTTTCTTTGCAATTTCAATGTAGTTTTAAAAAGCTATCATAAAACGCACTTCCTGCTCCAGCATGCCAACAATCTAAACTATCAGAAATCTATCGGATAAAACACATAAACAGAAGATGAGACTAGTTAATATTGAGGTATCAGCAATTAATGACTTTTTTACACATAGTTCTTTTCCATGCACTTTTCTGCACTAGTGGGTGCAGAGGTCGTCTTTACAAAGCATTGCCAGCAGATGAAAAATAAGGAGTAGAAATGAGTGAGGGGAAAAAAGAGGAAAGAAAATTATGTACAGCCATTAGCAAGGACTCTCTCACTTAGAGAATATGTAAGAAGGCAGATGTCATGCATTTGCTAAAGTACATTTCCACCTGTTCTCTATTCCCCATCCTCACATCCTCACACACAGCTCTGCATTCCTTCACCAGGGCAAAGGAGAGCTTAGCTGTGTTAACATCAGGGTTGGGAATTTCCCTCCAGTGTTCATTTTTCTGTGAGACAACATATTCCTTTCTCTTTCAGCAACACTTGGCTCATTAATGGGAGAATGTGACAAAATTTGGGTAAGAAAGCATCCAAGGTTTATAGCCCGTACAGCCAACTCTTCCCACCACTCTCTGCCAGCCTCCTAGCAGATGTTGTTCTGCAGGTAGTGCCAGGGTCCAACGGCTGCTCCTGTTAGAAAAAGCCATTTGGCTCACCTGCTGGAGACAGGAGCTTTGCTATGACTACTTCTGCAGCCAGCTCATTTACTCTAACTAGAACAATCCAATCTCTCCCTCTGGGTTAAAGGACCCAGGACCATAGGAGATGCAGATGCCTTGCTGGATAATTGAGACCTGAGCATGGCTAGACAGGAATTGCAGCCACCTGGTTTGCACACAGACGCGGTTTTTCTCCTGCCAGGGAGGCAGGCTCAATGCAGACTTCTGAGGAAACATAAGTTCCTGAAGTGCCAAACACCCAGCAGTGGCACACTTCCTTGGTTGTTCTCTGCAATACAAAGCCAATGGTCTGATTTCTGCCTTTCCAGAGGCAAGGCTAATTGTCTCTCAGTGAATCCGCAGAGCAGCAACAAAACAATGTGTTGAGAATAGATACCAGACAAGGTAAGAGCAAAGGGAGGCACACTGATGCTTCTTCACCTGCAGCCATCAGCTGGCATGGAGATTTGAGCAGTTGTCTCCCAGAACAACATTGAAGCTTATGTGGCATGGCCACAACGAGCCATATAAGTGGTGAACCAAGCCTGACCCATGCCCATTAGTGTCATAAAAGTAGAATAATTACAAGTAATCAGGTCCCAGATTAGCATCCCTAAATCTTTGGCACTACCACTTATGAAAGCTCCTTCAACACCATGCACAAGTTCTTGTTTAATACTGACTCACACAAAAGTGTGTCCTATATTCAAGCGATAACACGAACCCTTCTCCACAGTTCTGTGGTTCGTTCTTTCCCAGTTCCAACAAGACCTTATCATAAATTATCAGATAGGAAGGGATCACAGCATGAGTGAGAAATCTCATGACTGTCATGAGAAATCTGAAGTTGTTTAGTAGGTTTAGTAGAATAGCAATGGAACACAGCTGAAGAATACAGTAACACAAATCATAAAGCCTTATTGTCAGTACTGGAAAAATCAACTTTTATGTGACTAGACCCACCTTTAACAAAACATTAACTTTTTTCATAAGTGAAATACTGGGTGATTTGGTTGTTGGGAGTGGACTGAGGTCTGATATGCCTGGTTAGTCTTTGGTGGGTAATTCATTTGGATTCTGAACAGCTAAACCAGATGTTTGTATTTAATAGGTCAGTGAGTCTCATAAGCAACTCATTATTTAATAGTAGAATTGGGTATTTCAACATCTCTCTCTCCTTTTCCACTACCAAGCAGACATAGTGTCACACATACATACTTTTATCACTTGTGTGCAGCATACTGTAGGCATTTAATAGCTTTAAGAGTTGTATGTAGAAGACTGATGTAATTTTTTGCAGTTTATGAGAGCTCTAACTGTAGGTTTATAGGATACAAAGGTTTAAGTATTCTATATCTGTGGCAGATTCGAAGGTGAAGCAAAAAAAGAAAGTGATGTTTGGAATATAATAAAAGTGTGACACAAATACCACAACAGTCATCTGTTAAGTCCTCCTCCTGACTAATCTGAGTTACAGTTGTATTCATTAAATTGCATTCACAGCTAGATACTCTACTGAGCCTTTCTTTAATGTGAATCTGGAGTGAATTTATTGGGGTAAGTCTGAGTTCCAGGTCTTTATTTTTGAACGTTCATTTTCTTCACTGAATTATTTTGGATTTAGTCCAGTGTAATAGGGTAGAGTTTGGCCCATCATACTCGGTTTCAAAGATTCCAGCATTTTCAAACATTGGGTTGTAAGTGAACCTGTGATATCCATAATTTATGAAGAAATCTATTTACCAACTGAATTCAGATCTATATAGAAATAAGCAGAAAGCGGTCAAGAAGTGTAAATTTGAAGCTTATCAAATCTATCTTGCCCCTTTTTGTCCATTCTAGAAGCTGCTAACTCATGTTAAATAAAGCAGAGTTTCCAAAGTGGCAGAGCAGAATTTGGCCCCAAAACTGCCACAAAGACAAAATAGGTGTTATTCTTAATACTAAAGTTATTTATTTCTAAATGTTATACAGTAAAATAAAATTTTGAATTGTATCTTTATTCAGAAACATATCTTTGTATAATCCAGAATTTTAGAATAGGATAACCTCCTGCTGAAATTACATTTAAAGACAGATTTTAAAATAAAGGAATTGTCCATTGATATGAAAGAACAGATCCTGTTAGATACATGATTTAATTAAAATTAGACACTTAAATCCAGTAAATAACTGTAGTAGATAAACATTGTCACATAGTATCAATAAATAGTCAAATGTTGAAACAAATATTAAAGTAAATATGGAATAAATTCATTGGAATCTCCAAGTTCACTGCAAGTTAAACATGTGTGGTGACAATGCCTAATTGTCAAAATTTTTTTCCCCTGTAAGATTGTATTTTGAGTTGCTTAGAACTTTGCCATATTTCATATTTTCATGCAGAAGTATGTCCTGCTGTTTGCTTGCTTCAGGCTGAATTCTTCCAGACAGTGTCATCTTAAATGGTTCACCCATTTCCAGGAATAGTGATAAGATTAAAATGGTGCTGTTCATGTAAAAAACACTTCCAGCTGTCTCATGAAGGAAGTCTAGCATCTTTGCCACTTTGAGCAGGGGCATGCATCTGCTCAGTAGGTTTCTCTCTACAAAAATCTGTGGCAATTAAAAAGTTGATGGAGGCAGCTCTGGAAAGCACATTGCTACATGCTCAGCACAGTCAGCTGGAGCCTGGCAGCTAAATTCTCCAAGGATCCTGTGGGCCTTGAGCGTGCCTTGTCCCCACACAGCTCCTGTCTGCTGGCCAAGGGGCAGAGCTGACAATGCTCCTGCTTCTAGCCCATCTTTTGCACCATATTATATTTTTCTTAAAATGCCAAGTTCTGAAGTCCTGCTGAGCTTAAGATAATCAGCTGCCAATATTTTTTTAAAGGTTTCCAGCACTCACTATTACAATGAAAAGCCTGGAAACATGGTGTGAGTACATGCTGAAGACTCAAAAAAAGATTTGAAAAAAACCTCAACAACCAAAAAGTCTAATAAAAAGAACAACAGAAGTCTTTTTTTTTAACACAGTCTTATGACTCTAAAGGCAGTTTCATGATTTGTTGTGGTCTGCCTCCTTATTTTTTAAATGCTTGTGGCTGAGAATACTGGAAATATGCATGTGCTTCCTTGGGAGAAATGCTGCAAGGGCTGGGGTAGTCTTGTCATGCGGTTACTCCAGAACTGAAGACAGAAAACCAGTTTCTATCCAGCGGGTATGCCATTCACGTTGGTGTCCTGGCAGTAAAGGAAGAAACAACCTGATCCAAAGGGAAAGAGAGACGAGGAACCAAAAGGCATGTGTTGAGAGAGGCCAGAACCAGAAGCTGGGGGTCTGGGCCAAAGCAGAAGGGAGCAGGACAGGGCTGGGAAACAGAAATGAAAATGTCTATAGCCAGTGGTGAAATTGCTCCCTTCAGAAGTTTGGGAAGAAAAGCAGCAGTCCTGAGTCCCTCTGCAGTGCAATGAAACCCACTGCTGTGAAAACCACTGCTAAAATGTGTGGCTGCACGCTAGGTAATAGCTTACCACAGCAACCATAGACAACTTGGATGGCTGAGATCTTTGCTGAGTTCTGAAGTCTCCAGTCTTCTTGTTGGCCCTGCAGCTGTGCACAGGCATTCCTTCCCCTGCTCCTTCCCTCACTTTGCCATGTTAAAAAACCATACAAAATAGAACCCAGAAAAACAGAGAATCCTCCCCAAAAAGTGAAAAATGTCAGAATTAAGGTTGTTACAAATCAGATCTTTGTATATGTTCATTATGACAGTCTCTAATAACACTATTGCTCATTTCTTCCACAGCCTCCTTCGCATCATTATGGAACAGACGATGGCCGCTATGTGGCTGGCTAGTCTGTACTTTTTCTCAGATCAATGTATTAAATACAGGATAGGTATTGATTCCTGGTCTTTGAGTTCAGTCCTAATGTTAGTACTATCATAATGCTTCACAAATAAGTACAATTTTCCTGAAGTTCTCTTTCCATTTCTTGCAGCTGGTGCTGGGATTGGCAGTAGGCTGCTGTGAGAAAGTTAATTAAAAGCACTTGATCATCATCATATGAAGAACTCTGTGGCAGAAAGAGATAAGAGCCAGTTCAATATCAGAGTGTTTTTCAGCTTTTTGTAGTACTAATATTATCCTTTCTCTTCCTAAAAGCCTGTTTTATTCACTGACACCTTTCAGCTTCTGTAAAAATATATCAAGTGTTCCCACAAGCAGACTCATGCAATAAATCAGGTGACCAAAGCCCTGTAGACGCAGGGCTAGCTCCTGCTCTTGGGATTTCTTTTTGCAGGTTATGTTGGCACCGTGACTTCTGGCTCTGAGCCTGGCTGTGCAGAGAGACGTGTGCCTCCCACCTCCCCCTCTAAGAAGGATGTCATCAAGGCGACCCTGCAAGGTCCAAGCATCTGGCCGTATGGAAGAACAGCAATTGACTGGATGGAAATAGTCCAGACAGAGCTGGACTAACAGTTGGATCTTGCCCTCATAAGTACACTACATTCTGTGCACTTAATAGGTATTGCAATTATCATGTAATTAAAGAACACCATAACATGTACAAGTAGGTTGAATTAATATTACTTAGGCAGCTTTAACGCCAGCAATTTTTAACTTCTGAGTGCTTGACTTGCAATCTTAGCATTCCTGTAGTGTAGTTTTCTGGATGTAACAGTCTCTACGTATCTGACAATATGTTTCATGCTTCATTTGCCAGAAATGTTATGAGCTTTGAGTCAACACATTAGGAGCATGTCTCTGTTTTCAGTGGCAAAAGGCCAACTTTTAATTTTACTTATTTGCCACTGGCTAAACTGTGTCATTTCCTAAACATTTCTTAATTTTTAAAGTAAATGTCTAACCAGTTTTGCAATATACTAAAACATACTGTTCAAATGACTGTAAGGGACAATAGAAATACGTAGGTACAGCATTATATATGGGGGAACTAGAGGTTTCTACTCCATTTTTGTTTTGACAGCATAGGGTGAAAATTTTTGTATATATTCCTCTGTGTTTCAAATGTTATTTTGGGTTTGGCTCTATTTTGCTTTGAGCAGGATTCTGTTTAATTGGCTTTACAGTTTTTTATTCGTGGTATAAAATGTTACAGAATAAAACAGCAGTGCAAACTACAAGGTAGTTTGGGTGTTCCTAGAAATATAGGTAATATGGATTAACAAGATTTGGCTGTGCTTAATATAACATTTGGCTAAGGACAGATTATAATGTTGAGAAGTCAGATGATTTTACTTTTTCTCCAGAACAGTGGATTAAAAAGACTCCAGCACTGTTCTTCAGCAGTGGCTGTCATCTACATTCCCTATGTATGCTACAGATGTTCACTTGTAGAGCATCTATTTTTAGGGCTCCTTTAATGTATTACAATTTTTTTTTTACGAATTCTCTGCAATATTGAGACTTTATTGACACCCGTGTGCATTTGCTCACAAAAATACAGTTTCTGGTTGATAGATCCAATTACAGCAAAGTTAACCTTTCTAGAGGGACTGGGGACAGTTGTGATGAGAAGAAGAATAAGAATTAAATGTAATCTGTCATCAGACTGTAAATGTAAATGGGATTGTAAATGTAATCTGTAAACAGAATTTGTCTGGAATAGCGAGGAAAATATTATTGCTAAACATGGACCAGATTTACACTGAGGGTTTTAGTGTTCACCCAAATGTTACATGTTCAAGAAATGGATTTTTCCTTCTTCGTGACTGAAGGGCTGGTTTATTGCTGACTTTGATTATTCAGGTATTGCCATCATCACCTGAGCAGACTTCACACCCAGAAGTCACTACCAATTAAAAACCAGATCTGTTTGACCTTTTAATTAATTTTAAGACTTTTAGATTCATTCTTAATTAAGTATTCAATTACTTTTAAAATTTTAAGCTATCACAAATACTGAACAGCTTTAAGGAAGATCCACTTCTGCTGTAAAAAAAAAAAAATGGCACCACCGCTTTAAAGTTATGGAATATACAACCGTTGAAAATAACTGGAGCGATCGTTTCTTGTTTTCAGCATGGTAGGTAGCTTAAAGCTACTGAACATTAAGGCATCACTAAAAGTGTCCAAGACAGCAAATAATCGTAATAAGTGATGTCAGCAATTCTTCATGACCTTCCAATTTTATAGCCTTTTATTTGAAATACATTAATAAAGGAACCCATAAATCAAGTTCTGGAATGTAATGAACACACTCTTATATTGAAAAGTCCATTCTGTATTTCCATTGAAATTTCCATTTCATCTGTTTAAATATCCATTGCATTAATTCAGACACAGACCTAATGTTTCCATGCTATGGGAGAGAGACAATTCACTTTAAATATCCATTACATGTATTTTTAGATTCTATTTAAAGCCCCAAGGAAATGTATGAGATCTGCACTTGAACACCAAATTAACTCATTAAGATAAGCACAATTTTGTTAGTGTTAAATCAATTTCTAGTAAAAGGCTGCTTTTTTGTGCGGATAATTTATGGAAAGATTTGACTGTTATAGCTCGCAGCAAATCCTTACTAGCGTGTTTGTAATCTCAGTATGCTGAAAGTATTATAGATAGTAAAAAAAAAAGATGCTTAGGCATCATTTTTAGAGAATGTACTGTACCTTAAGGCATTGTGGAATGTTCATCCTCAAGAATATCGTTTTTCACTTTAGGGAACTTCCAAAACAGTACATGAAGTGGGGTCTCTCTTCCCTTTTGCTAGTGCTCTCTTGTCATGGTGTGATGTGAACTTTCCACTCAGAGGAAAAAGGGGTAACAGAGAGATGAACCAGGGAAAAGATTCCATTAAAAGGGTTCGGGGGTTTTTTAGGAACTGTATCACAATTCATTCCATTAACTTGGACAATTCCAGTTCTGTAGTGGTTCACACTGAATACAGAGTGAATTCTTTCTGAAATAGGTACCAGATAAAACTTTTTACTTAAATTTTACAGGCCATGTTCTCAATGGCTATAAATTGCTGTCACTCCATTTGCACAAGCCTGCAGTTCCACTGCACTATAAAACTATTTAAGTCTGAATTATCATGGTCCAGGCTTCATCCCCACTCCTGTCCCTGTCCCACTATCATCCTTGCCATAGCACTGTGGCTGAGAAATGGCAGAGTGAGCTGCCACAGGTAGCTGACTTGCTGAAAACAACCCCACCACAACCCTTTGACAGGGCGGGGAGCCTGAACTACTCCTTTGTGTAGGCATTTGGGCAGCTCAGTGTGGCCTAAGGTGGAGGGAATACCAGCTTTGCAGGGGCAGCCTGAATTTCAGTCAGCTCAAGCCACTGTGGGACTGCACCTTTGACATAGGTCACTGAAAGTTATGGGCTGACAAGCCTAAATTGTGTTGGTTTTAGAGAAATGAACCTTGCCACCATGAGAATGGGGCAGTTTTCCAGGTAAGAGATTTTCACATATGATTTGTCTATAAACACCGGCATCATGGTAGCCTGAGACACTGACAGAGCAGGGCAGATAGATGCAACAGATCTTTTCAATGAAATTACATTTGATAACAGAAAACCATAACTCCAGCTTCATGATTCCCTGATAGAAATTCAAAATAAAAAAACAACCAAAAAACCCCCATATCACAGACTTCTTCACTGCACAGATGTGCAGCAGACATGTGGGTTAGTTGCTGAGGCTGCAGTTACAGTCTGCTTTGTAGTAGGATCATGAGGAACATGGTATGTGGCTGTATCAACCCTGGCAAGTCTTGCGGCCCAACACGAGCAGATCTGGAGAACGAAACGCTTGGGTGCCAAGGACCTGACTTCCAAACTATCTGCATTTAGGGGGGCAGGGGGCTGGTTCAGATGAGCTGTATTCTGGCCATGTGTAACAAGTGCCAGTGAGCGGTGGGGGTGCATTAGTGCAGCTCCTGGAGCACATTTTCTGGCTTGGCTTAGCCTGAAAGGCAGCCGGTCTGTGTGCTGGGAGAGCGCTCTGTGAGGCGGACTGATGGCGAGCAGGGATGAGTCTCCTCAGGAGTGCTTGCCTGGTCCAAGCTAAAACGCTCATAAAGATATGCCCATATTTGTGTAGACATGCCCGCTGTGACGGGGCAGATAACTCTTTCTGGAAAGACAGAGTCCATCAAGGAAATTGGTGAAAGGTGTATGTGTGGAGTAAGTTACAGTGTATTTTAATTATTACTCCTTCACTTTTAGACACAAGGCAAAGTTCAGCTTTGATATCTGTAATTGCTTTTGTTAATGGTGTTTTTTCTTCATGGCCAGATGTTATATGAAGCCTTATATATCCTCTGGTTTATTTCAGGCATTTTGCTTGAGTAAAGACTTTAGGATCAGGCTTATAGACTCTAAATTCTTAAGATCCTCTGGGAGACATAAATCATGACTGCATATAACTTGGCTGATTTAAGTGAAAGAAAATACATGTAAGAATGTGTACTTGTTAGAAAAATATGCTTAAAGATATATTGAAAAATCACGTCCTGTCGCACTGATGTCATCTACAAAGGTGGGGCACTGCCTGTGAGGTACTTCAATGTTTTGTGGGTTCCTATAAAACTTGGCCAAGGAGCAAAGGCATTTCAATTTAACAAGCTAATAAATAGTTTTGAATAACCCACCTTGTGTCTCATAACATTTGGAATTAAAACATAAAGCCAAGGAGGACAGAAAATAAAGAAACGCAAGGCTGCCCTCTGCCTCTTACACTGGAAGGGATGTAGGTAATAGTGATGGAAAGTCACTTTTTGATGGATGTCATCCGTCAGCTTTTCTGTTTTCTACCCCCTGCCTCAGTAAACAGGGCAGTATATTGTATGACATAAAATTAAAAAGATATTCTGACACAAACTGAAGATTTATTAAACAAAAAATGCTGTGCAGATCATTTTTCAGGAAATTACAAGATCTCCACAGGTATGCAAAGACATTCGAATGTCATAAGAGGAAATCATACTCTGTATTGAGATCTAGCCTAGAACTGATAGAGTTGATTTGCTTTTAATATTTTGGGTGGGGTTGGCCCTTTTCTAGGATTTTTTTAATGTTCTTTTGGGATTGCAAGAAAGTCACCTTGGTGTCAGCATTACAGCACCCCCAACTGCCAGATAACCTGTCAGTACAGTTGTGATCCAACCAGACATTTCTAAAGTAGAAGAGGAAGTGAAAGAGGAGGAGGAGAAAGGCCACGTTCATGTAGGATGAAGACATTTTAGTGAGCAGCCTCTGCATTTTACTGCTGGCAGTTGGTATTAAATTCAGTGAAGTGATTTAGCCATAGAACAAAGATAAGTGAAAGGAACATTACTGTTGGTATAAGCTACACCTTTCTGATTGATAAACCAGTGCCTCAGCTGACAAGTTTTGCCTTTTAACCTGTATTTGAGAGACAATGTTTATTTGTGGCTGGTGTCTAGGGCAGGAGGAATAAGAGAAGTAGATGATGAGGATAACATAATTCAATGGTAGCCCTAATTATACTGCAATTGCTTTGATCTTTAATGACTTGTTTTAGCTACTTTTGATGGGAAGCCTTAGGCTTTTCCATGTGGAATACAGGAAATAAATTGAAAAGAGTAAGTTTTAAATACTGATTTTATACGTGAAATATCATGCCATGGATAACATCTGCTTTTTAGCTTCAAAAGGTATAAGACTGAATCCACACAGAATTTCAACCAGTTCTTATTGTAGTTCATATAAGAGCACATGAGCACTATGTGACCACTGTGAGGTCATTATGCAGGTTGAGCCTACAAATCTGTAGGTGTCTGCCATCTTTAGTAATACCTGAGTGTCCCAGTTTAAGGCAGGGAATTAAACATGTAGCAAATGAGAATCACATGGGTAACATTTGGAAAATAATTACAATAAGTACGTTGATGGAAATCATCCAAGAAAAGCTTTGGCAAAATGAGCTCTGAAGTACATTTCATCTGTGTTTACATTTTTAACACTAAAATACAAAGTTTGTATTGTTCCCCTTTAGTCCACCTGGGAAACGAGGGATATTTCTCTTCTACATTTCCAAAAAAACAAAAATAAGATTGGAAATAAATGTTAAACTGCTAGCTTAAGGGCATATTTTCATCTTGTTTGGAGCAATAATTTTTAATAGCATTAATAAGAGGCATACATACTGGGAGAATAAATTCACCTGGGCTTGTGTGTCAGAGGTAGGTGAGTGAGCTGTGCATATGTCTTTGTCTATGTGGAACTGATCCAAGCACACTTCGTGTCTGATGCACAAGGACCTCAGTCACAGTCTTTGCCTTCACTTTGCCAGTTAGTCCCTGCATAAATAATTAAGAATTTCTGTTACTTGACTATATAGTACTTCAGAAATATGTGATATCCATTTATTAACCTTTGCAGATTAGTTTTCACTGTGGAAAATACAGGAAAAAAGTACTTGCCAAAGCCTGCCTATGCTAATGTATTACAAACACAAAGCTCAGGAGAGTATGAGAGCTAAGATGAAGGTGTTATTATTTGTATTTATTTCTCTATTAGAGAAGCACGTACAACTTTCAAACAAGGATAAGGACCTTATTGTAGTAAGCTCTGCACATAGTCCCAGACTTTCCCCTTGGAGAGACCTCTAGGCCTTCCTTGTGTCCCAGCCACTCACTAGTACCTTCCAGTAACTCAGGCTATGCAAGCACCACCCAGTCAGCTTCCCTTCTGCTGTCCAAATAAATATCAATAAAGTTAGGGGCACAATGGGCAACTTCAGCTAGTGAAATAAGGTAAGGCAGCTCCTTAGCCAGAACAAACATGACTTGAAGGCCTGTTTAGCTGATGAGTTTAGAAGAACAGTCAATTTTTTGACTGATGTCTTAGTAATGAGCACTGCAGCAGAGCAGCAGGGATTTAAAGAGAATAGATGGATGCCTGACCAGAGTTTTCCTGTGAATGCATAAATGCATGTAAAAGACAGCAGATGATGGCTACTAAGGCTGGCTTAGCCAAGACAGAGGTCAGACACGGGATAACCCAGCAGAGGATAAATGGTGCGGGTAGGTAGTTGTGTCCACCACAGGAGTCAGTAAATTTATCAACACAAAATGGAAGAACAGGAGATGATTGACAAACTAGAAAGAGGATCCTAGAGGAGGTGTTTTGGGATTAATCACCTGAAAGAGATTAAACAGACTTGCTTCTGTGACCTAAGTGGGTATATTTTACACCTACAACAGGTAAAACAACTAAGACACATCCAGACATGGGTTTTAATTGCATGTACTACTAAAGTCACTGTGATTAAAACATCAGAAGGCACTGCACTGTGGTTAGTAAGCACAGACCAAGAGGCAACAGCACAGATTACATCATTCAAATAAATTAAAAGGAAAATAAACAGAAGTAACTTCCTGTTGTGAACTAGTAGTGGCATTAGCCCTTACGGCAAGTGCACCCTGGCTCTGTTAAAACACAGTTAACATTCAGGTAAAATAACTAAAGCTCAGTAACCAATAGTCCACCCTTGAGCATTTCACTACAACCATTAAGTCAAAATTAGCAGAACCATTACAATAGAGTCTTCACAAAAGGGACACAATTTTATTCCACAGGAGTAATATGTTCTAATGAACACCTGACTTCAGAATACAATTAAAAAATCTCTCAAAAGTGTCCTCCCCTTTAATTCTGTAGATCTTGCCATGGCAGGTCCCACACACACACTGTAGTGCCAAACATTCAGAAAAGGGTCTGAAAAGTTCACTCATAAATCCTAGAATCAAATACAATCTCAGTGGCTTAAGGCTGTCAGCACATGCAAATTTCCTCCAGTGTCAGCAGTGGGAAAACTGCATTATGTGTAAATTAAACATACAATTTGCAAACTGATAGCAGCCAATTAGAATCTTAGCCCTCAAGCTTAGCTTGGTTTCAGCTCTGCATTTATTCAAAGTACCAAACTGTCACCTAAAAAATCTGCTCCTAACCTTCATGGCTCGATGTTCTGGACAGAAACATCAGTCTATGTGCTCCCCTACTTCCAAAGTCTCCCAGTACAAACCTGAGGCTTCATCCTTTCATTTTATAGGGTCTCTGGGACATGAAGTGACAGGACTGCCACCTCTGCACAGGGAAAGGGAAAGAGGGTCTCATGACTCCTACAGAAAATGGGACTTCTACTAAGATACAGGAAATTTTATCTTTCTTGGGTTTAGACAGAAAAATTCATTGGCAAAGGCCTGTTCATAGCAGAGGTTCCTGTAAAGGTGGGTCCACACCACTGGTAGAAACCAGCATGCAGATTACTGTCTAATCTAGCTTTCTGGATACTCTGAAAAGTTTTCGCAAAGCTTAATAATAATAACCCTGAGGATCCTGGGCTACCCACATGGCCTATAACCACATTTCTCGTTGGCTTGTGAGTGTATCCTGAAAACATCTGGAATTTCTGGGACTTCACTGTACCAACAGCCTCGCTAAACAGTAAATCCAGCCACACCAAGAGCTATGCTGAACCCTTCTCAGTGATTTTCCTACTCAAAGACTATTTCTAAAGAGATATCCAAAAGACGGTTTTAAAAAATTTTACTCTACTTTGTGCTTCAGTGTGCCTTATATTTTGTGCCATTGTGTTTTGTGCTTACCTTGTGAAATAGCTAGCATGTTCCCTTAAGGCTGTAATGTCTGTTCTTTCTCAAACTTTTTAGTTTTCCCCTTTTCTTGCAACTAATCTGGAATGTTTGGCCAACACAAGAAACTTATCTTGGAGGATGTGGTGTACTGTAAGTGTTTTTTTTTTTTAAATGTAAGATTATATCAGTGCTGATGATAAATATCACCATGAGGGACGTACGTGAAATTAACTCTATCTACTTTCATCATCCTCTGGGACAATAAGAGGACAGCAAGGTCATATCCCTCAAATAATTCACAGCTTTTTGGCACTTTTTGAAGTGATCTATTACTCAGTAAATTGATTTTCTTCCACTATCGATTTTGAGGAACAGACATTTTGTGGAATCTTTCCCATATTTCAGGAAAGGAGCTTCATTTCATCTTTACACTGTGAGCGTGTCATAAGAATCTCTGTGACAGCAAAACCAGACTCACACTATGTGAGATAAACTCTGTGTTTAAAAGCCCTTTGAAACAGATTTCTGTCATAAACAAACTGCTCCCACTGGGCTAAATTTTATATGTACATATATAATGTTACAGAAAGAAAAAGAAAAGCCCCACAGGCTGCCTTACTGACTGATAGGTACACTTTTTATTTACTCCGTGTACAGTTTATAAGAAAGTGAACAGGAACGAAAATGTGTTTTTAAGTTGACAATTGCTAATATGATTTCGTGCTTAAAAGCAAATCACAATCATCTCCCTTATAAATTAAAAGCATCACAGAAAATTTATCTAACAAACACACTTGCCAAGCTTTTTCTTTCTGTCAGTTTAGATATAGTATTAAAAATCAACTTGAAATAATAGAATGGTTTATGAAATGCAGCTACCGTCTGTTCTACATTTTTATTTTTAAGTAAACTTGTGCCAAAAGGAAAGCTCACATAGAGCCAGAAAGTCTGTATGAAATCATTTACTACCCCCCAAAAATGCACTGAACAGAAATTGAGTTCTGAACTTTCGCTAATCTCTAATAGGGCTCCCTACAAGAAGTTTATTGTTCATGGGCCAACACAAAAATATGATTAATTTCAATTTGTGAAATATGCTTTGATCATGATTATTACATATTTGAATGAATTGTTAAAAAAACACCCTTGTTTTTTTGAGATGGGATTGCAAGTAGACTCTGCTACAGTAAGGTGTAAGTGAGGTCGAGCAGTTGGAGAGAAGAGAGAGGTAGTAGGTAACTAACTTGCAAACAGGATGGCGTGACTTTACATACACTAACACTGATTGCAATAAATCTTTTCTGCTTCAAATCAAACATTCCAGTGCTCTATCACTGATCAAATTCAGATCTCAAAAGGCTGTAGCCAGAAAGCCTGGTTTCAATACACCATTGGAATGGGGGCATGGGTGAAGGGACGGAAAAATGAGCTAAACTGAAGATGATGAGATCAGCTTTTAAAGTGCAACATAGTGTATTTTAATTGTGGTTTAAAATATATAAATGTATGAATTCAGGATGTCAACTGTCACGTTCAGAGAGACAATAAGAGGTTATTCCAATCCTGGTTAGTGAAAGTGAAACTCTAGCTCAGTAACATAATGGAAAAATAGGGGTTTGGAATCAAATTATAGCAAAAAAAGAAAGAGGTGATTGATTCAAATTATATTCTGAGAAAACTCAGAAAATACCAAACAAATCCAGTCTTCAGACTGTTCCTCTCAGAGTCCAAAAAAAGCAGAGACTACAAAACTGCAGCGAAGCTGCAGTAAATTCCGATTGCTTCAGCTCTGGCATGTTGGCAGTGTACAGATGCAGTCTGCAGGTGGGCATGTCTTTGCCCGGAGGGCATTCAGAGGGAGGGCTGAATTATAGTGCTGTCTTGGAACTGGTGGTACGGTAGTGATTGTCCAAGATACATAATCAATTTTAACAAGACATAAACTATGTAAACATTATTGCATTAACCATCACATGTCTGAGTTTAGCGGTCAAGTGCTTCAAGGAGATCATGAGGGCTAGATTACAAAACTAATGTAAATTAAGGTGGTCCAAAATATCACACCTTTGATGATTTCAGTGTTAATGGAGTTGGGGCTAGCATTCAGAGTCTAAATTAGGTGGGAACTGAAAGAGCTGACAAAGGTTTAACCAATATCTCCTACCCATGTGCTAGTCTCCACTAATCAGTTCAAAGGACAGGGACTTGGAAAAAGAAAAAAAGACCTCCAAAAGCCTCTACCAGCCCAAGAAAACATTGCTCTGAGGCCAACATTATCATGACCAGCAGACTCCAACAAGCATGCAATGGCTACTACCCTCTTAAAACTAAAATTTTGAAACCATTAAAAGCGATGAGATGTTGTTTAACTCAGTTAGTTTGGAGATGTTTAAGTACTTGTGAATGTAACTAATGACAGTTTTATATAGTGACAGATTAAGGCCAAGTCCCATTTAGTAGCTGCAAATACGCCATAGTAACTGCATCCTAAATAACCGTTGTCAGAGGACCAGGTTTACTGTTATTTACTCTCCTCCTTTGAGTGCACGCTTCCCAGTTCAGGCATTGCTGTGAGGCACAAGCAAACTTCACAACTGCTTTCTGGTCTCCTCCCTGTCCTGGCTCCTGAATCTAGAAGAGGGATGCTCCCCCAGACGACACATTGCCGAGTAACAGGCAGCAACAGGGCTAAGGAGAGCAAGACTTGCAGTCTTCAGTTTTTTAGAAAAAGAGAAGTTGTTTCCATAATAAAAGGTACTAAGAAGCGAGGAGGAAGGAGGAAAAAGAAGGGAAATGAGGAGGAAAAAAGGAATTTCAGAGGTTTGGTCTTTGCAGCCAAAAGGACGTTTGCCTTGATGGCCAGGGCAGGTATTTTGCAAGACCCTGATATTTTGCTCAACCCAGGTCCTGTTTTGGTTTCATTTCTTTGTGAGTGAGCCTTTATCACTCACAAAAGTCTTCCTGTTGCTAACCACAGACTAAGTCAGGAGAGATTTTCAAGACCCTACAGGGAAACTGTAAGAAAACATTTAGAAAGCATGGCAAAGAAGGCAGAGTATAGGATAGACAGGGAAAACCAAAGCTCTGAATAAACCAAGCAGAAGTATACTGCTCACTACTTACAAAACTATATAAAAAGAAGAGTGTACAAAGACATAAATCTAAGTCATTGCCATAAATGCGATGTTTGAAGAGGTTCATACCTCTGATGCATATAGGTTCGAGACCCAAGCAGAAAAGAGCCTAGTTCCAGCATTACTTACTTAGGAAAAACACAGTGTCCAGCACACATTAGATCTTGCAACTAATACAGCAGTCCATCATAACTGGCACATATTTCTGAGGATGTCAAGTGGAAAGAAGTTTAAAATACAAGTGAATGCCATTTCTACCTGAACATAGCTCAGTTTTTTTTTAATAAAACTGCTTTTAAATGTATATATCTTCCATATCAAATTAAACACGTCTTTTAGAAGTTTATACTCAGTGTCACTACCAGCTATAGATATAATTTTTTTCTCAGAGCTACAATGACTACAGCCCTTTCCAGCACATTATTAAATCAAAGGACATTGCTCTAAAAGTCACAAATGAGATTTGAGATGTCTAATTTTTATAAAAGGGTAATTTCATTAGCTCAGTTATACTCAATATGCAATACAGTTACATCAAAGGAATTATCTCCATTAACATGCCCTTTCTTACTAATGATGTGATTTGTGATAGGCTTCCCATACATACAGTGCTATATACAATAAGTAATTAATAAAAGTCATTTAAATTGTTGCATAGTGTGGAACCTCCCTGAGACTGAATAGATGTCTTAGATGTACATAACAAAAAAGGGAATCAACCATAATACACATGGAGATTACTTCTATCCCAGAAATCATAAAATAGTTCTGAGGAACAAATATTTCTGGGTTTGGAACAGACTAGCCTGAATCCCATAATGAAGCAAATGACACAAGCCCACTTCCCTCCCACGTACGTATGCTGAATATTGGTACTATCACAAATCCAAGAAGCACAGCATAAATATTTCCAGAAAAAGTACTTAGTCCAAATGTGCTTCCTAATGATGCTTATTTCTTCCTGTTTATGAAAGCACTGTCTATTTTTTACGTAGGAGGATAAATTAAAATAGCTCCACTGCTTTCCCCTTTTTGGACTACCCAGTCTTAGCAATGATTTTTAAACAGAAGACACGGTGGGATGTTTCTTTGGTATTTCTTTGTCAGGGAGTGGGTGGAAAGAAGGAAAATTTCTTCTGCAGCTGTTGGGACTACAATACCAGGCTTGCAACAGCCGTATGTTTACGTATAGGTGACCTGGCTATATTAAGAAACTGATCATTCAACAATCCAATGCAATATTTTTTGTTTCTTTTGTGAAAGCAATCACATTTTATAGCTAAATAAAGGCGTCCCCCAAAACTGATGTAATGGGGAGATGAGGGCACTGAACCCAGGCAAAGCTCCATCCAGGTAACCGGACCTCTGCCCTACCCATGTGCGATAACCAGAAGGATGTTTTCAGCATGGTTCAACCTTCACAGCACAGCTGGCAACTAGTGAGCCTGCTCACCAAACAAAATTCTGCATGTCTATAAGGCCAGTAGCCTGTGATTAAAGTCTAACATGAAAAGAGACTTTAAACCTGTGCTGTGTCTGAAGCTCTGCCATAGGTTTTGTGGCTGACTTAAGAGACAATTGTGTAACTAACTTCTGAGTATATAACACAGATTATATCATACAGAGCAAATACAAGGAGGACCACAAAATGGGAGGAAAGAAAAGGAAAAAGGGAAAAGGGAAAGGGGAAAACAGAAAAGGGAAAAGGGCAAAAGGAAAAAGGAAAAGAAAAAGGAAAAAGGAAAGGTAAAAGAGGGAAAGGGAAAGGAAAAGAGGGAAAGGGAAAGGGAAAAGAGGAAAGGGAAAGAAGAAAGACAGACCTGTTCAGAGAGCATTAGTGAGTTCCTCCAGAAGCTACTTTCAAGCTGAATAGCCTGATGATTGGAGACAGCTCCTTGCAATGCCAATCAGTGAGTGCAAAGCTAGGCTTAAAATCCACCCCTGCATTGCATTTTTCCTGGCTGTCTAACCGCTTTTGGTAGCTTTCTGCATAATTTTCTAGATATGTTGAATCTTACCATGTGGCATCTAACTGTCTTCAAAACAGTATTGGATTTATTCCCAAGTAAGATTGCACATGCACAGGTACAGAGCAATGCCACGTGATGTAAGGCACAGGATGTGCAATATTGTGCTGTAGTCTTTACTAGAAGAGCTAAATTGCCTTTCCGAAGAACACCTCACAAATATTCATATCCGTATTATAGTGACTGATTTTTACAGTGGATTAAATGAGTCAGTGTGACACTTCCCTGAATTAATGTAAAATCTAGACATCTAAATGGTTGAATATGTCACCAAATGACTGTCAGTAGTCTCGATTGATCAGGACAACAGGGTGATCTAGAAACGTCATTTAGAAATGTCTACACTAATAATTTCTAAAGTTTGCATTGTCTTGGCATTATGAGAGCTGTTTTTCTTGCTCAGTGAAAATGCATGGCAGGAGGCCAGTGGTACAGAACAAAAGAGAAAGATAACCATTCATGCATTGATTTTGTTTACCAGGGCTAGTTACTGATTTTTCAACTCTTCAAAACAAGTTTTAGAGACTTTATCAACTCCTTCACAGAGGCACTTAGAAGTAGAGAAGAGCCAAGAACTTCCACTGAAATATTTCACAATTGGAAAATATTAACTGCAGAATCTTCCTGTAGGAACATGCACAGCCTTTTCAAAAAGGTTGGATGCAAAACTGAGTGGCCATGAACCCATTCAAGTGTGTGTCCTCACAACTAGAGCACTAACTATTCTGACGTAGCTGTTTTACCTGGTAGGGCAGTTCCACATTTCATAAAAATTCAGTATTCACAAGCCTAGAGCAAAGCCAATTAAAAAAAAT
Source organism: Platalea leucorodia (assembly GCF_965183815.1). NCBI lineage: Eukaryota > Metazoa > Chordata > Aves > Pelecaniformes > Threskiornithidae > Platalea > Platalea leucorodia. The sequence continues at coordinate 37,514,233 of NC_138823.1, forward strand.
GTTCTGTATCCTGCTTCCTGAAGCACTCAAGATGATGGAAAGTCACATTCAAAACCTTGTTCTGAATCAAGAAGAGCAAAACCATGCAGCTGTCTTTCTGTGGGAAGTATCTTAAACACCAGAGTGAGCTAGAGAGCGAAAGTAACCATTTCTCTCACTTTTTGAAAGACCTTGATTTGAGCTCAGTGAGCACTAGGACATTTTCTGAATTTGCAGCCTTTCAAAAGACCAGACATTTGCCTTGCTAAGGACCTTGCTGGATTTAGCACCCATCTGTGCTAAAATCTACCCGTTGGGTTTTTTGTCTGAAAAGATTCAGGACATTTACTTATTAACTGAGAGATGTTAAAATTTGAGATTTAGTGCAGACCCAATAAAGTGGGGTCTCTGTGATTAACACTGTATGTTTTGGATATGAAAATGAGATTCTGTTAGTGCTGAGATAATTTACATATGCATTTACTGATATTCCATTAAAGGAATCATGCATTCTGTGCATTACATTGCTTCAGTGTCCACATGTAGTCAGAAACTCACCTAGCAGTTTTTATTCTGTTTTGCCTGAAAAGACAGGAATGAAAAAAAACCCAAAACAGATGATAGGAATGAGTGGTTTTCCCTAAACTCTGGGGCTGTGGGAAAAAGTACATGAAAAATCTTCTTGCATAAACTTTGATCCCATATCCAGGTCTCTCACTGCTCTCAGTGGAAGCAGGAGTACTTACCATAGAGATTTAAAAGATAAAAGACAAAACTTGATTTTAGCATAGCTGCAATACGGGCAATAATTTTGCTGTGATGACTACAATTTCACTCAGCAAATGCTAGTATTCATGTCAAAATTGAGAAATAGCAGTTTCAGTGCTGGTTTGTATTTCTAATGTTGTAGTTTTGATAAAATGCCTGTGTTCTGTACAGAAAAAGTGTCTGAACTATTAAACTTTGTTATTTCATAATACAGCATAAGCATGAATGGAGGTGCTTGAAGGGGTTATTTAACCAATGTCTACATCAGACCTGAGACAAACCTTTTTTAATTAGCTGTCAAGTTAAGATAGATATAGTTTTGCTATTTTTATAAGCAAAGGTCATTAAAAGTCTACCATGATCTCTGTGGGATTTTATGGACAATGGGTAGGAAAAGAAGTAGTGCTGTAATCCAGCCAGGTTACATGGGGAATTCAATAACATGGTATTCAAAAATATTTCATACAGTGATTCATAACAGAGCTATTTTCCATAGCTTCTAGGTGAACAATAACAGAGAGGCCACAAACTCTAACAACTATGTTGGCTCAGCTTAAGAATAACCTTTTTATTTACTCTATTAATCACTATTCAGATGTTGTTAATTAACAAAAGGTTAAATTACTAAATAGTTTAGCATGAATCTTGTGAAGCATAATATAGTCTATATAGTCTCTTCTTTAAAATCAAACAAGAATGCACAAATGCTTTGCTTTGAAGCTGGTTGCCACTGTCAGTATATTTTATGTCTAGACTGTGAATAGGAAAGTACATTTGAAAACAGATCTTATTTAGGTCACAAATACTTTCAAATTTTGACATTTGAATGGACTGATTTGTCACTACTACAAAGCTGATTTAATGTAATCAGAAGTATACAGCAAACTGATTGCAAGGCTCATCCATTGGTTAGGTTACAAAAATACAGTTTAGTTTAGTTTAGTTTAGATTGGGGTTATCCTGGTTTATGCCCTGAGGACCTTGGTAACCAAATGGATGGAGACCTTAAAATGAGGCAGGCTAAAACCAGGAACTATTCTGCATTCTTTAAATCTCATGGCATTCATCTAGTGGTTATCCTCTTGGAGTAAGATAGCACCAGCTGAGCCAACAGCACATATGGTATCAGCTGATTTGACCTGTCAAAAATTTCAACATGTATACAAAAAAAGATTAAAATCTAATCGTTAGCCCTAATGGAATTTAATTCAGCATTTTAACATTCATATTTAACTGGAGTAAGATACTAAGATAAAGCTTTTTGAAGTATTATTATTCTTAGCATGGAAATGTTTTTAAATGTTAATTTAAATTTAAATGTTTTAAATGCTTTTAAGAATTTGCATTCAGACATTCATTCATATGTTTTTCAGCAATGCACAAAGCCAAAAGAGATTTTTTTCAGTTGATAGAGAAAGGTGTCAATGGATGAAGCTGAGGCTAAGGCTACTATGAATTGCTGGGCTTCAACTTTAATTATTATTAAAGCTATACCTTGTTTCTTATTTCATTTGACTCTGCTTTTATTATCAGCCATCCAAAGCCAAAGATTTTCTAATATAAATAGATGGGAGATACCATGAAGGATACCTATCATCACATCTACTAAAACCAGATTTCAACAAGACCTGACTTTCTAGTGCTGTACACTAGTTAAAATTAGAGCAGATGATTAGTTGGCTCCTGTACTCATGAGGAACAAAAAGGCCGTGTCATTAAATACAGCTACATTCTCCATTACTGAAAAAAAGCATAAGTGAAATTTGATCAAGAGCCATTCTTCAAACATGTCTATGACAAGAAAGTACTATTGCTATTGTGTATCTAAGATAACCTTTATTTGGTGTTGAGATCTACTCATTTAGTGTTTTAAATCAAACAGAATATAAACACGAAAACGAAAGAACACATCTATCAGGGGGAAATAAGGTTAGTACCGGATCTCTGATAAAAGTAATCTTATCAGATCATGACTTATTTCCTCTAGATGTTCTTGACTAATATCCAGCTTTATACAACATAACTCATTACACTATCATGTTGTGCCTATTTAACAGCATGTTCATGTACAAGTGCTGCTGGTAACCAAAGTCAAACCAGTCTGGGGAGGTTCCCAAGATGAGTAATTATTCTTCTCGTCATGTCACAATTTGTTATCCCTTCAATTTGCTCCTTTGCTGTGGAAGACGCATTACTATTAAGCCCAGCATCTGAGCAGTCTGGTCTGGGGCTTGGATACGTACCCTTCAATACCCATACTGCACTAGCATGAATATTTCTGGAATTACACCATGAATCAGATCAGTGTGAAAAAATGACAACTTTTTTTTTTTTGCTGCTTTTTCCTCCATCTTGGAAAAAATTTCCTTCAGTTCCAATCCAGCTTACATTGCAACCACCACAAACTGCTTTGCCAACAAGACTGGGAGGGCACCAAGCATCAGCAATAACAAACCTATCATGAAGGGACAAGGGGCAGCAATACTTCAATCAGTATTGCTGTAAGAACTTTTTAATCTCAAACTAAAATGACTGTCAAGAAAAGTCACAATCGGTTCTCATAATAGCAGGAGAATCCTACAGAAAGCTTGTGGCTGAAACTGTGTCCAGACCACATTTTATTTATATGACAGGGGTCCTTGTTCCATGTGCAGGGAAGCTACACTAACTTCAGTCAGTTCCAGGAACAGATTAACCAGACTGTATTCTTTTCCTTAATTTCCAGATCTGTTCTTTCCAAGCACACAGCCAACAGTGCCACTTAGACATAAGGTCCTGGGACCTTGGGCTGAGCTCCCACGGGCACCAGTAGAAGTCCTGTAAACCAGAAATGCTCAGTAAATTCTTCTGGCAGAGTGGCGAAGCAGCATATTTGAAAAGCAGGAATGTCAATACAAGTTGATAACGAGCAAAAGGGTCAATCTGAGGATTTTTACGTGAAGCAAGACACTTCTTAGACATGCAATGTATCTGACTATTTTTAAGAACCATTCTGGGAAACGAGTTTACAGCTCCTGAAGGACTACTTCAAAACGTTACCCACAAGGGACACAGTGCACTTAGTGCTTTTACATATGAGAAAAATGTGTTCTCAGTGTATCTGTTGACAGTATGGCAGATCCCGTTTATCATGCCAACTTCTGAATTCTCTTTGACTTCATTGTGACTAGGCATGAGCAAGGAAAGTAGTTCCTTGGACGGGGATGTTAATTGGCATTTGGCAACCTAATGAGGAACAGTGGATTAAAAAAATTAAAAGCTTGCATGTAGAATTACAGGCTGCAGGGATGGAAGAAGATCCACACCTAACGGCATGGCAATGGATGTAACCATAATGCATGCTTTACAGAGAAAAGAAATTACTCAAGCAAGTGACTTCTTTTTGCCTTATGGTGTATTTCTTGCATTCTTTCTACCATAGACAGTCAGTATATTAGGAATTAATTTTGGCAACAGTTATTTCCTATTCTACCATCACAAGTGATAAAGTATAGACAAGCCTGTTTCATCTAACACAAGCCATCCCTCTATCAAGTTGCTCGGAAAAATTCTTATTTACAGCCTCCTCTGGTAATAGCAAACTGGTGGCTGAAGGGGATCAGGGACTCCATCACATCAGGGAAGCACAAACAGAAACAGCTGCTTTTCCTGCCTGTTAATTGTAAAGAAGATAGTGCTATGCTAAAATTTATTAAAAATAGATGGCATTAATTTAAAAAAAAAAAAAGACTTGGAGATTTTCCAGAGACCCTTTTAGCTAATCTTTCAATGCACTGAGTGGTTTTACAGCTAAGTCAGCTAAGTTATTCAACTAATTGGCAACTAGGTAAAGTAACTTCTGTCTTCCTTTCTGCATAAAGAGTCAAACAATTTTGGGAAGTCTATAAATATTCAGTGAAACATGCATTATATCTGACTTCAGATGTTCAACTTAAAGCTTTTTTTAAGCAAACATGATCCAGACTTCTTAATCTGCTAAAAGGAGACACCAGCATGTTGTTGGTATCATTTTAATTGCCACAACACCATTATTAAATTTAAGGGATTATATGTAATAAACGAATTGGCAATAATGGTGTTAGTAGTTTCTTCTCCCTTCTGTTAGGTGGTATTGTGATCCACTCTCTTGGCATCTAAGAGAAGCCTCTCCCTTTTTAATTAGTCCCAGACCACTAACGAAATCTGAAAGCAGAAGGTGTGAAATCCCACTGCTGGAAAATCAATATCAAAGCTCTTAAAGTTTTAGTGGTATTGGTCTACAGCCTACAGTTTGAAGTTTCTCATCACTTCAGTCTAAGAATGGTATCTCTCTAATCAGTCAAATTCTCTTTTTACTCTGCTTTCATCAAAGGCAGTAAAAAGTGGCCCTACCTGATTGTAAAGGATAGATGATTGCAAAGAACTAGAAATAAAAAACAAGTTTGTTCATTTTCGTCACAGTATTGTCTGTTTCTGCAGCCAGTAAACACTGGTGTTCAACACAGAGGAAGTTAGTATATGTTACATTAACATAGGCGTATTTGGCACACTTGGTAGAACTTAAGATTCTTTTCCAAAAATAAATTATTCCTTGTCTGAAAAAGTACGTGTCAGGCAAGGACAATGAATTCCCATCAGAATTCTGCTAAAGAAACATTACATTCAGTATTATCATCATTATCAACAGCAGCAGCATTTTTTACCTTCATGACAAATCAGACTGGGAAACCTATACAAATTAAGGGCTTGCCAGTGACAAAACTGTTGTAGCTATACTGACTTCTACCACATATGGCTCTTCTCTTTTTATGTAAAGACCCAAGAAATGCACCTCAAATACAACTTCCCAAAACGTGGGCAGAACTCCTTAAAAATCTGTGTCACATACATTAATATGAAACAAAACATGAGTAACACTTGAAAAACTACACATTTACAAGTCATACATTTAGGAGTCTAAGGATACTAACAAGTCCATGACAGGACTGAGGTACTTTCAATGAAAGTGCTCCATCCTCATAAATTTACTAAATTTTTACAATTTCAGGTAGTATTATAGCACATCATTGTGATTTGATGTGGCTGAAATGAATAGACAAACAATGGAGTGTGTCTAAAGAAAGTACTTCACTGTGTTAAAAAAAAAAAAGAAGAAGAAGCACTACCAAACAGATAAATTCATGGAAGTTAGACACATAACTCTTCTGGAGACATAAGGAGCAGGAGTCCACAGAGGTGCTCCTCATATGACTTACTGTTAAGCAAGTAAGCACACTAGTGTATTCCCTCTGTGACATCCTGTAGAGTCATTCAGTAAGTGTTGATAAGACCCATCATAAAGGATACTTACCCAAACCCAAATGCCAGTCCCTTGTGCATACATTAGTAGTAGCTTGCTGTACAGGACCTGCAAAAAACTGAATGTCTGAAAAGGCTAGAGTAAGTCTCATTGGGACCTCAGTGGTGTCCAGCCAATCTTTATTAGCATTCTTGAGGCAGAAGGAGTTGGACATAATAGTTTTCTTCTATCAGGTTAGTTTATTTTCCTTCTCCTTGACTACAAAAATTATCACTCTTGTCCTTCCCAGAACTTATTTTTTCTCCAACTCTATATCACAGCAATTCATTCTCACCACAGATAGAGTAAATGTTTTGAGCTCTCTCTTATCAGTTAATTCCATTTTCCATTATAGAAGCAATTGTGGAATCAGAAAGCACCTGACAGAACTCCTAGTAAAGTCAATAGTTCATAACTGATTGCAAAAGGAGCTGGGACCAGATGAGATGTTGCAATTTTAGAGAATGTGTACTGACCATTTTGGCCACATGTGGTTTTACTGTTTATTCATATGCACTGTCTCTTTATACTGGATCAGCATTTCTCCCTGCCACCCCTCACTCCCCACCCTCCCACCCCACCTCCGTATGCCCATAGTGGAATCATGAAATCTGTATCTTGGATCCAAGATGGGACTGTGGTTTACAGAAACCTATAGCTAGTTCAAATGCAAATAGCAGTAGATCCAGGTAACAATCTGGCTGAAGGCAATTGACAAAAGCCAGTGGTTCATTTTCAGGTCATCACACAGCCAGCAATACATTAGCCCGGGCACAAGGGAAGGGGTAGTTTCACAGCAGTAGCTGGTGTAGATGCGTTATCAACAGAACGGGCCCTGATGACCCCAGGATGCACGTACTGGCCATTAGGTAGTCAAACTGCAGAGCCAGATGCTATCCAGCCTCAGTGAAACTGTCAAGTCTAGCTCACAAAGCTTTAGGTATTCAATAAATCATCCTGAGTCAGTCAACTGAAGGGCAGCGCTCTACACATACCTTCGGCAAAAACAGTTGCCAAATGGGAACAAATATGTTGAGCAGCAATGCCCCTACATAAAAGTGTCTGGCACGTCTGTGGCACCATAACTAGATAGAACAAAGAACTTCCCTTTTGAACTAGCCACACAGAACCAGTGTATAAATAACATGGGTACAGAGAGCACCAAACTGAGCTCCCTTCACTTGTACCACAACACCCTCCTACAGTCCTGCATGTTAGCAAAGTCACTGACCTCAAGGAATTCCAATAATGGGTATTTCCACAAATAATAATAAAAAAAATGTTTCCTCTCCAAATTCTAGGTTAAGTGTTCCTACCTTCAGTTTTGTTCCAATATGCAGTGAAGCAATTAGAACTGTAAAAATAAAGTGAAACTGCTAGGAGGACAATTTTCATTGTAAAAGATCTGGGATGTTCTCACGTGAAGATGTGAGCTATAGCGTCAAGGATTCCTAATAATAACATTCTGCCCCCCCGCCCTCCCCATTTCTTGCATAAATTAAAACTATCTATTAATATAAATTCAAATAAGACTGTGGGTTATATTATGTAAACTTGTTCCATGACACCTTTTTGTCATCATTTATTTCAAACACACAGTTTGAAAACAAGCTGGCACATTTGATAATTCAGTAGTGTCAAAATAATGCAATAAGGTTCAAAAGCCCACAGCCTGCTTATAAAGGATTCAGAGAGATCTAATTATCACCGCTTTATGCCATCAATCAATATGCCACAATGCAGCATCCTCTGTCTTAGTCAAATTGCCTGGGAATAAGGTACTCTGCTTTGTGTGCTACTGACATAGGTCCTGAACAATGTAGGTGGTGAAAATTGCCATATGGGCAATATTAAATGAAAGTCACGCCGCTATAAATCAAAGAATGGTGCTGGCTGTCATCACTGGAAATACACAATCACTTTCCAAAAGGGCCAAAGGCCGCTACTTGTTTTGTTTTTGCACTGGGCTACAGCTCAAAGACTAATTTCCCAACCCTCACACAAAAAATATGTTAAATTGTACAGTGGTAGATTAAACATTGTATCTATCTACCTATACTACCTGTTTCCACAGTCCTGTATGTTAGCTCTAACTAAATCTCATTCCTCTGAAATATGACAGTATGCCAGTCACCGAAAGTTATTCTACAGAGCAGAAAACTTCATAACGACATGTAAAGAAAGGGAATATTTTATCAAATGAACAATTTCTACTTCAAGGCAATACAAGCAATAAGAAAAGTCTCAATTTCCAAATATTTCACCATAGGAACCTTAAATCTTCTAAAAAAAGGAGTTTTTAGAATGCAAAAATTGAAAGTGTGCAATAAAATCCTGTATAATATATTGGTGAGTGTTCCTCCTGTCTGACATAAATATTCCTTTCCACTGACATCGATAAAATGATTTCCTCATTCTGTAAAGTTACAGATCTCTCACCATGTGAATAACTGTTCCCTCCCTCACGAAAGAGAAAATTGGTACCTCTTTGTACAGAATGCACAAAGCAAAAGGCAGATTTGAAAGCTCTGCAGGTCAAAACTGGATTACAGTAAATATTGTCTGTAAGTCAAGTTGTGGGACTGCGGAAAGCACTTTCTGCGGTGTTTCAGCACATCAGCATCAAATAGAGGGTTTTCAGAAAGCATTTTTAAATCCCCTCTCACAGTCCTGTCCAGAGCTGAAAAGTTGCTTGGCAGCAGCATAAGCAACACTAAATTGCATCATTTTAAGGAGAAAAACAACACCCTTCACTTGTGGATTTAAGTCTGTTCTCAAACCTGAGACAGGACCATTCATCTTGGGACAGTAGCAGGGCACCCTCTTGGGACACCAGTGTCAGATGACCATAGAAGACCCAAAGAGCTGTCAACAGGGCAAGGGAACTATGAGAAGACAGAGGATTTGGGGTGCAAAGGATGTCAACAAGGATCTCTTTGTTTCCCAAATTGATCTAGCAATCTGCTTACTCGAGGGGCTTCTGTTCACAGTGATGAAGTAGCCTAGCAGTAGTGGCATGGGTCCTTCGGAAACACATGACCAAGCAGTTGGAAAGTCTGGATGTTCATTGTGAGCATCATGGACTCCTCCCATCAGGGTACACAAAGATGCCCACCCAGTTCCACTTGTTCAAAAAGACAGCAATAGAGAGATGTACAGAAATATCCATATACACACACAGTCCATATAGCAGTACAGAAACACCCATGTACAAACTCCTTTCACTTCCCAATGCACACAAACCTTTCTCTACCTGTGAAGACAGAGCTGAGGCTGTTCCCATACTCCACCAAGGAGAGCTACAATGGCAACAGAGCAGTCCAGCCTACATGCAAAAGGAAGAGCTCCATGTGGCAAGCCGCATACTGAACACAGTCCAGGAAGAGGACAAAAAAGGTGCAGCATAGGTGCCATTACAGGAGCTTTAAAGCAGAGGAACTTGAAGAACTTGGAACTTGAAGAGCTTGGAGCACTGGAAGGAGGGAAAACACACAACCTTGTGGAGCTAGGGACAAATTTCACTGCCCTTCAGTCTTGTACACTTGGCAAATGCCCACAGTTGCCTCTACCTAAAGGCACTCTGGATGTGTGAAAAAGTATTAAACACTTACAGGTTGTCATAAGGTTAGCTCACACTCAGCTACGTATTCTGTGTGGCTAAATGCCATGCCATTCACCCAACTAATTAAAAAAACCAAACACAAGCGATACAAACAAGAAAAGCCCAGAAAATTCCTCTTATCTTGTAGCATGTGATTTGCTACTGAGAAATATGAACTAATACAAACTAAAATATAAGCCAAGACTACTCATTTTTCATTGAAGAATGGAGAAGAACAGTCTGTAAACATTCACATCAGCCTGTGAGTGTTAAATGTTAGTTTGCTACACAGAAAACTAAATTTGACAGTTAAATGAACTATGATCGAACTTCTCCAACAGTGAAAAAGCACGAAGACCATAAAACAAAACACTACAGTATTCATATGACATCATAGGGTATGAAATTAAAATGTAGGCCAATTGTTGGCACACTAAATGGAGAAATGAGGGATTTTTTACTGGCAGATCTTATGAATGTGTTTCATATAGAAAATTTCAGCTTTTACAAACAATACAACATCAACGAAGTATTAAAATGCAAAGATGCTATGGAGCCCAACATGCTAAAAGATGAGGTTTCTCATGTGGCTCATTCCTTCAATCCTAAGATAATGGCATAGACAGACAGACAGACTGACATGTCAGTTACAAGCATAAGGTGAATCCTACCAAGCAGGCAAAATTTTCCTAAAAAGCCCCATATTTCCTTGAAATGCTTTTTTACCTTCTGATAAAATTGAAGAACTACAACACCAGCAATAAAATGCAACAAATTCTTAACTTTATCATATTGTGTCAAAAAAGAAATCTGAAAAGGTCAAGCCATTTATATTTAAATAGTAGTTTGTTCATAAAACCCACACAATTTTATTCTTGAAATCCCCAAGTATTTTCATGGAAATCAGTTTTCTCTGAAACAAAAGCAAAGCTCTCCTTCGCTTCACCAACATTTATTAAAAAATAAAAACAATTCAGACCGTGCCATTACACACACATTATTCACATGGCTCCTCTCCAGTATCCACACTTCAGAACTTATATAGTGGCCTTGCCTGGCATCCCCTTGTTGTTCAAAAGTGAATTGACTCCATGTTTTGGCAATTAACATATTAAAAGCAGCAATCTGACTCTCCAGGACAGGAAAGGTACAGAAGGAGAAATATTAGGACTCCACTATGTTAATTTTGCTTAGGCAATCACTGACTTATGACAAGATCAGTCACCTGCCTGTGGTGCTCTCAAGGGTAAAAGCTGTGGCAATCCACCGAGCTTGAGCAACAACCTGAACTCACAGTGCCATATCATTACTGTCTGGTGCAGATAATTATTTCGACACCTGGTGGGTTTGATCCACATATTCCTAAAAATCCTTCAGTATGAACAAATAGGGAAAATAATAACATATTACTCTTATTTGCACTGCATTAGTGGTATGATAGTTCAAATCTTAAACCAAATGAAATATCTTAAACATTCCTATAAACCGTCTGTCATAGCTGCATTCAGACCAAAAAACTAAAATTGGAAAGAAGGATCTCAGTTTCCTCTTGGAAAGAAATACCCTGGGGCTGGAGGGGGAGTATTTCTTCCCTTGCCAAGGTACCAATGAAACATAAATCCATGCAGGCTTGTTCCTTGTGCTGAAAGAAACAAACAGCTGTGTTCCACTTCAGTAAGCAATATATTAAAAGAGTTGGGGGGGTAGGGGTAGGCAGAGGGATGACCTAAAGATGTCCCTTGCCCCCAAGCACTTTTTGTAAATTGACCCAACTTAAGTTTCAAGTCTAGCTAACTCTCCCCAAAATCCCATGGTAGTGGTAAATTACAATTACTAGGAGGAAAAACTAGCATTGCTTCTCAGAAACACTCAAAAATGCTATATTTGGATTTGAGTAGCCACCTCAATTAAGTACTTCAAACAATATTTAATACAGAGGCAGTGTGAAGGAGGAGAACAGATATTCCTAATGGAAAAATTGTAGCCCTGTAATTAATCTATGTCAAAGTTCTCTTATCCCCAAAATAAATAGTTTAGAAAGAATGATTAAAACTTTCAGATGATATTTAATAGATGTCCAATAATAAAACTGGATGACTTCCAAGCTCATAAAACATAAGGAACTTCAATGTACAGTGCAGAATCTGCTGGAAACAGCAGCAAGGATGCGAATGATCCTTCAGTGTGCCAAGAGGATGCAGCTGCTCGGAGGCTGCTCTTTGCTAGGACAACTTTGCCCACCAAAGAAGAGAATACCCCAGGTTAAAAAGACAGCAAGGCAATTTGGATATAGTTCAGAAAGGAGCTGGCTTTTTGAACACAGAATTTATTAATGCCGTAAATAATGGAAAACCATTCTAATGGATGTAGCAAAAACTGCACAGAAGTGAATAGCATATACACAAAGGTTAACAGTAATATTTCCTCTGTATCAGTAAGTACAGGATAAAACTTTATCTCAGTGTCTCTATTATAATAGACCAATGTATAGCATTTTATAACTAGAATAAACATAGAGCCGAAAACTATCACGGGTCAGGAAAGCAGTTTAGCCAAAAAAATGACACCACATGACCATCAGAGGTTGAAGTCAAGCAAAAATCCATCTCAATATGCCACATTTTCTGTAGAGCTTATTGCTTAGTATTGATAATGTCTCATTGCATCTCTCTGAAGAGATAAAGACCACTTTGCATGACGCTTCTCCAGGTTTTCAGATTTCTGAATCACTAGTGAAGACAAATTAATATTAAAAGTATTATGAAGGGTTGCTGAAGTGTATCCTGCCTACTTGAATGTGGTTCCAGTGGAACGGAGCAGAGGAGATACTGTATATTTTTTACATTGAGTTAGATCATGCCTCAAATAAAGCATTCTGATGACAGATACTTCATCTGGATACAAGAATAAAAATTTCCACATTCCTGAATTCATTCTCTTATATTTTTAAAATCTACAGGGTACAACATTTACTTTTCTTAAATGAGTTAACCTTTTTCTGACGTGTCTGAAAGCTGAAAAATCAGCATTCCAGCATTTGAACATGGTATTATTCTCTACAAACATTTAGCGTACAGAACAAGTGACAGAAGATAACGTTTAATTTGTCATACTGTGAATTAATTGCTTTTAAAGGGAAATAGTGAGCATATGTCTCTATGTGGAGTTTTGGCTATGTTTTTACCTGAAGAGCTTTAGCTCTGTCTTTTGAATAGCTTACTGTCTTTGCATTGAGCAGACATGGAATTATGGATGAGGCTGATGCTATGGTCTCTCCCAGAAGGCTTATGCATCACGGTACCCCAGGCAAGCCCATCAGATGTTTTCAACACATCCTCATAGGAAAATATTTTAAATTCTGTAAGATCTGTGTCCAGATGAAAAGTCAATAACCGATAATGTGTTCTGGACACAGAAATGTAGCATCACCTGGGGGGATAGGAAGTATAAGTTGCTTTGGAATCTCAGCTAAAGGGCCCCACACTTTATTAAACCTGGAGTTGTGAGTGTGTAGGTGTTGGATTACACACATCAATAGGAAGAGAATGATTTCTGGAGGCACTTATGGAGAGATTTTGAATTACGGTACTTATCAGGCCCCAGGGAGCATTTTGGCAAGTTTTTGAAATGCACTCATGAATTCCTCATGCGCTTTTTGGAGACAGCTACAATGACTGAAGCATGGAGGCTCCAATGACCCTTTGCTGTTTCATCACATGTGATTTCCAGTGCAAAAGCAGGGTTTCTTAGAGCAGCAACATGTGCACCCTGTAGGGCACAAGTCCTTGCTGTCAGTGGCTGACACATCTCATGGACTGTAACAACGTTTCTTCAGTAACTGTCTGTAACTCTGGGGTGAAATCCTGGCCACATTTACATCATTGCAAAAATTCAAAAGGTTTTACAGGACCAGTATTTCATTCTATTGCTTTGGGTGGCATCTGAATTCAATGTTATCTGAGCTGAAACAAGATGCAAACAATTAAGATGTGAAGAATGTATTCAAGGGGAAAAGATGTTGTTCTGAGAAACCACTGTCAAGCAAAAGTACAAGCACTTGGGTACATGATTTTCTAAAGATAAGGAGAGGGATTCTCCATCTCCAGACATTCTCAAAACAGATTAGACAAACATCTGTCAAGAATGGTTTAACTGCAGTTATGCTGCCTCAGGGTTAGCAACTAAATGATATCTGGAGACCCTTCCCAGCCCCATTTCCTATTACACTCCCTCTGTAGGCAAACACATGTGTACATTTCTGGGAGAGGAGGACCCTGGTGAGAATCAGCAGCTCAGCATTCAAGTAAGTCGCAAGAGGAACTATTTATGTTTGCTCTCCTGTGGTGTCTCTTTAGAGCTGCGCTGTAGCTGGTTTTGGTGGGCAAAAAGAACGTTCCGTCGCTCTCACAATTCAGAACAATATTCCATCACTAAGCTCTCAAAAGAAGGTCCATGAATCTACAGACAACATTGGTTCAGTGATTCTACTTAATTGTTTCAGAACCAGAAATAGTCTTCAGGATTGGCTGATAATTAATTAAAGAAAAATAATGTGAAGCTCAAATATAATACAGATGCTATTCATACAATAAAGATACACCAGTTGGAGAGCGTGTCAAATTCTACAGTAGAACTTCTGGAATAGCAGCTGGCGTAATATTAATCACTAAAGCACTGCCACCTTCCAACAACAGAGATATGTATGGAGTTTTGTAAATTGAATTCCAGTTCTCAATAAAGTGAAATTTATATATTTGTACCATTTGTGTAAGTGAAAACACCACTAGACTGCTTTGCTGATTGAACTGAACTTAAGGTCCAGTACAGTGTTTTCACTCGACGATGCACCTTGATAGGTTTAAAGCTGTCATAGAGGAAACTTCCACGGACAGTACGTATTAAATTTGCTGCATGTTCTTTTAAGCAAACAAGCCATGGAAAAGAGTATCTGACTGTAATATCCAAAGGACAAAAAAAAAAAAAAAAAGCCCTCAAACTAGATTCTATTTGGCTATGCTTTAGCTTTATATAACATGTCAGGAAACAAAACAGCAACCAAAGTCATAAGGAACAGTCATGTCAGAATTCTACCTTATAAACAATCATAGAATCATAGAATCGTTTGGGTTGGAAGGGACCTTTAAAGGTCATCTGGTCCAACCCCCCTGCAATGAGCAGGGACATCTTCAACTAGATCAGGTTGCTCAGAGCCCTGTGCAACAAAGGTTAAAGATGTGTCTTCTTCTAACCAGCAACTTGGTAGTTAAAAGTAATTAAAACTAATTTGACTAATATTTCAGCAATATACCATTAAGTAGGCTAATGCTGTCAAACCAGTGGTCTGTTTAAGCTTTACTGGATTAATCCCAAACTTTTGCACTTTCAGTTAAAACTGTGAAGGGCAAAAATATCTACAAAACTAGGTACTTGTGTTGCCTAACTAGCTGCTGCCTAATCCAAACAAAGTAGAAAACAGAGCCAAGAATGAATGGGCACCAAACTTCTACACACATAGGAAGAGCTATTTGCCTCTGAACACAGATTTTTGCATGTCTTTTTTTGTTGGGAAGCTGCCTGGAACCAGTCACATAAAGCTACTAAAAGCATGGTAACTTCATAGTTAGTGTACTTGCTGCAGAGAAGTCCAGGTTGCTGTAATCTATCCCAGGGGAGCTTTTCTGTATTTTACATTAATAGTTCATTGGATTAAACGTAAAGCATGTCCACATACAGCCAGAACAATGAAACAACAGTGTCACATACACGCGTGTGAGCTGGCTTTCATTTAGTTCATATATCTCTATGAGATTAGTTGTTGCAATATAGAATTTCCCCTGCACTTAGCTAGTTACCTCTCTAAGTGAAATGTAGACATACCTGAAGCAATACTCCAGGAAGCAGGAAACAAGTTTTCCTCCCTCTTTTGTAATTACTGACTCAGGAGAAGGAGACTTAAACTGCAAATAAAGCTGTATTTTTAGGAAGCATATTCCCACAGGGCCAGAAGCTTTTGTTAATACTATATCTGCACAGTACAGCTGATTGATTGTTATGTGTTTTTAAATTATTGCTTAAGTTTTCAAGATAAGGATTTGCTCAGAGAAATCTTCCACTGGATAATATTTCAAAAGAAATCGTAATCTTTCAAAAGAAATTGTTTCATTTCATTCATAACTTCTGCAAATAAAATTTCTTCCCCATTTCTCCCTCAGTCACACATAGAAATCCTAGAGCTAGACACCAGGGTAGCAAGAAGTCACTCTTTCAAATCTGCCAAATGATGAAGTTACTTGGTATGAGCAGTACAGAAGGGAACCTATTAATATCGTGTTATTGAAATGAATAGAGATAGATTAAGGTTGCTTTTAAGATTATCCAGATAAAGTATCAGGGGTGTGAAGGTCTTAAAAGGAAGCAGCAGAAACTCGTATGGCAATAAAACCCATTTTATCATAAATTGTCCTTTGAAAGACAGGTGCTTATTAGATGAGCTACATGCATTTTTATATACTGAGATACGTTTGTATTTTTTTCATTAACTAGTACTATTGAGAATAATATAGCCCTACATTATTGCGTTAGTAAATGCTTTTAAAAAGTAAGATGTAAACATATGGCTAGGAAAAAATTATCTGTTTATCATGGCTCTTTTTTCCATTCAAAAGCAGTAATTGAATAGCATCAGCAATGACCCACAAAGTATCTTTCTGAAAAGCACTAAATCTACTCTGTTTTTTGCAACTAGAGAGAAGCATGTTTCTACATAGTTTACACTGAATTTTTTGTGATGACTTTGAAGTGTCTGGTGCAGAGTCAAAAACAAAACAAAAAACCCCACCTTGATACTCTTGCCAAACTAACTAGAGCAGCATCAACAAGAAGAACTTCCACAGCTGATTCTCAATTCAATTAGGCACCACGGAGGCAGAGTTTATTCCATAAGCAATTGACAAATGGAAACTGCTTCCTGAAGCCAAAAAGGTCAAACAGAAAATGAGTAAGGCTTCCCGCAGCTCAAAGGTGAAAACAAGTTTATCACACATGCCTTCTGCATGGCCTTCCCAGCTGCTGTTTATACTCCCCAGCCCCCTAAGCCCAGCTGCTTGTTGCCTATTAAGCGCATCTCAGCTCCTCCTTGGAGCTCTCCTGACTTGTTACGCTTCACTGCCAGCTTGTTCGCAGTCAGGGTACCAGGTGGCTGCTTCTCCTCTACAACGCCAGCAGTGGTTGCTGGGCTGAGTGCTAGTATCAGCCAAGACTGCTTCCCATACACTTTAGAGGCAGTAGTGCCAACCACCAGTGTTAAAAATTCATGAAATCACATCAAAATCATGAGAACCAAAACAAAAAAATGACACAGGATTTTCTGTATGTTTTAGTGTGAAAATAAAGTAATATTTTCCATGGTTTTATCCTCTACCCTTCAGCTTAGAAAGTGTCCCAGAAAAATACCGTTGTTCTGGCCAGTCCCAAGAACAGCCAGATCTCAGGAGCCCAAGACTTCACAGCTTTTACAACCGGGACGACTCGAGAGTCTAGCCATCCTATCACACTTCCAGACACTTGCATACAATTCACACTTGCTAAATTATTAATCATTCTAATGAGTGTTGATGGTACCCACTATATCTGTAACTGAAAAGTTTTTTGCCCTCTGAAGACCAGAAGCAGGATTGATATTCTGCCTTCCTGTATAAAGCTTGTCTTGTGTTTCTTCACATGTAATCAAAATATAAACCGAGACTTGTCCCTGACCAAACCTCTCTGCACTACCCAGCCAAAACTGTCTTCGAGTTCTTAGACATGCAAGAACTTCCAGAATTAAGATGCCGCCAAATTCTAATTTCTTTCTCAACTTGTTTTGGGCAATCTGAGTTCCACTGAAGTCAATGAGATTTTTCCCAGGGATTAAATATGGTCATAATTTCACCCAGGAATGACATGAAGCAGAAAGAATGGAGCTTAACAGATGTTCAGTGAAGCAACTGGAAGAAGAAAAAAAGGCAAACCTACTTTACATTTTTCAGTAGTGTCAAGGTAAAATATGAAATGCAGGCCACTAAGGAAGAATAAAACCCATGAAAAGGAGATACTAGTTTCACAAGAATGCTTTACTGAGCACAACTGACTAAATATAGCGTATCAGTGATAATATGCTCTCCTATATGCAAATGAGTCTTCAAGCATATTGCAAATACACACAGCGTAACAGATTTTCTTTATTGATGGCAAATTAATGAAGCCCCTTCCTGAAATGAACTTCAAGGCACTATCCCCATGGGGTTCCAGTATGCTAAACATTTTACGTATAGGAAGTCTACACTATGATGATCCCTATAGCAAGTACTTGTTCATCACAATGCTACCTTCCATTTTACTTGCTCATGACTAAGACAGACCATACACTTTCTGTGTATTTAGCACTACGTGTTTGTGGGACAGCAAAAAAAGTTCACACTATGAAACACTCATGACAGACAATTCATTTTTATTTCTTAAACAAATAGATGGTTTGTTATACTGTATTTTTTAATAGTTGCAAGCAATTTCATTATATCGTTATTCTAAGATACAGGAACCAAGCGTACAGAATTGAAGACAAAGGAAATCGAGAACACACTTGACAGAATTAACAGGTAAATGAAATCAGTAAATGCAACTGCCACATCCCTTCATTTGATGTCTCTGCAAAAGCATCTTCTAAAGTTCCAAGCACACAGCACACACCAGTTAGCTTATTTTAAACAGCAAATTTGTTTCAGTAATCCATATGGGTAACTAATGCTTTATCATATATATGAAATTCCTTTAGGTGCTTTATTTTTGCATGCATGCTCCATTCCTTATTGATATGTTCCCTTTTTAACAGAGTCTTTATTTGTTGGAAAGATCAAAGTAGATAAACTCAATACAAAGCTATGCGGCTGGGGCAACACCTGTTTCTGCTACCCCCCACCCATACTCTTTCACTCACTCCCCCTTCTGACCCCTCTCTGCAGGTGACTATGAGTGAACAGCTAGTTCTCTGTGAGACCTGAATGGGACATACACATTGGCAGATGTGGGCGAATACTTTAATGTTTATTAATCTAAAAAAGAGTAAAGATTACAAAAATATAAGGAGTAGAAAACCTTAGACAAGTTAAAATACATAAAATCTCTAGGTAAAGTTTATTTTGGTCAGGCAGAGTTTAGTTTATCAAATGTCAATCCAAAATAACAGGGGTATAAACTAAACAAAAACATTATAGTAACTTTATACTAAAAGGCGACAGTTACCCTTCTTTCCTAAGGCCACTGTACCACAGTAAATACTCTGATTCAGTGCATTAGAGCATCCACGTATCAGAGCGGTTCCACTTATGTACTGCTGATACTAGAAAAATAACTTTATTTAAAATTATTATGTATAAACTAAAGCAAATTTTCAGGTGTAGTTTTGATCACCGTAATTTTGTTTTAATTAAATTGTTCTTCAACAATCCCACTGATTTCACAAACCTGTGAAATCAAACAGAAAAACACAGAAATTAGGGCTAAAATTTAATGTACACAAAAATAGGATAAAAGGGAAAATGAATCCTTCATTGTGTTTGCATTTTGTAAAAGTTTTCCATAATGCTGGACTCAGGGTTAAATAAGCAACATTGATCAGTATTTTGACGAATCCTGATTTGTTTTTATTTCTAAAATATTCAGAAGCAAATCACAGCTTCTTTAGTTATATTATTTGTTCCAATTATTCAGTGTTTTGGAGGGGTTTTCAATAGTAGTAATAGACTGCAAAAAATGACCAGTGTTGCAAAAATCATCAAAAATAATAGGCAACTGTGATGAATCAGATAAGCTGAGATAGCAATGTTTTCATTTCTGATCGTGTTCAGGTTGAAAACCTTCCCCAAAGCAAAATGGAAATTCAGCTTTTACACATATTTACATACACATATTGAAATAGATATTGTTTCGCAAATGTAGCTGACTGTAACACAACCTGCCCCCCCCCCGCAAATGTTTGTAAAAGATGTAATGCTGCAACTGGACCTATTACATGGATCCAGTTAGAATATCAGGGTTATAAACTGGAAATAAACACCACAACCACATTTAATTACACAGCTGAATGAATAAAGGTCTGTATGTTACCTTAGAAGCCTTCACCTTGCCATTTTTAAACACTGAAGGAAATCAGGCACAGCAGCTTCACATTTATTCACTCCTTTTGAACATATAAATATGCAAGCCCTCTTTGGGAGATTAAAAAAACTTGGCAGGAACAAACTATTCCCATTATCTCCAGCTAATCAATTACATACAATTGGAACAAGATCTTTAAGTTTCACTTTGCCAGGTGATAAGCCTGGACTTTATATCCGATACTGTACTGATATTCAACAGAGCAAGTACATACCATGAAAAACTCTGCATCAAAAAAAAAAAATAAAGCCTAGGAAATCTTAGCAACAGCTCTTATCCTTTATTAACCTTATATGTATTTTTTTTTTTGTCATTTATACCTAATGTTTAACAACTGTTTTCCTTGGAGGCACTTCATTTAGCAGATATTTAAGGACTGTCACAGTTTGATCTTTAAGTAACAAATTTGTCTTAAGAGAGGAAAAAGAAAAGCAAATATATGTAAGCCTGTTTCGTTTACAGATTCTTCTCATGACTGTTACCCACAAAAACTCCAGGGACTGTGCTCTTCTTAGCTGTAGAAGGAAATGGGATGCCAGCCAGAAAATATGCTCCGTGCTACCCCATATCCATTATGGAATTCTTGACTGATGAGAAATGATATTAGCAAGATCAAATCAACTTTCAGCTGATATGAGATAGAGAAGCATCAAGGTGGAGATGCAAGAGATGAAGGACATCCTGAAAGGGTGATGGGATTCAGTGTACCTGTCTCAGTCCCCCGGTAAGACAGATCTCTAGCTGTCCTCCGAGGTCCCTTTCTTTCTCTCCTTACTTCAGAGAACAAATAGCTTGAACTAGACTCTCTCACTTTTATATAGCTGAAGGTAGGTGAGACGAGTCATACCCTGACTGGCTGATTTCTCCAATATAAAAGGGAATAACAATAAAAGTAGTTAATACAAGCAGGAAGCACCACTGACTTACTTGGGGAAAATAACTGAAAAACTACAGCCATTTTAAATTTAGTGAAATCACACCAGGAAGAAATACAGATAGACATTAGAATTGGGGCCCAGAATCATGACACGTTTTAGAAATATTAACTGGTGATTTCTCATAGCTTTGCTGTCAGTTATCACATTTTATCATCCCACTTCGCAGATCTGGGAAATAAGACATGGAGAAAATAAGTGTTGCCCAGATCCTGCTGTAACACTCACACTGGCACGACACATTGCCAAACAAGATTTAATCAAAATGAACAGAAGTCACACACCAAGGATCAACCCTCCTCTCTTCTCCCTCTCCCCCAGTCTCCATATTCACGGATTTTCTCCCTGACAGGGTCAAGAACTGTCACCGTAATTATGTCACAAAATCTTAACCTCTTCCATTACTGAGCTTTTCCTACTCGAATTTGAAATCCTTCCTCTTCATGATAAAAGAAGAGGAATTTCTACAGTTTTGGCTTAGAATAAATCTTGGTCTTGTAAAACAATAGGATAATAAGAAGTCTTAGGGGTTTTTTAGAGCTTGGAGAATACTGGGCCAAAGAAAGAAAACAGATTTCTTTCATAGATCCTTCACCTCCTGGTCATTTTTGCACCCTGGGATTACAGTCAAGCATTCTACATTTTTTCTGGTTTCTGCAGCAATCTGGCCCCTCTGCTGAATCAATCAGTCAGTTGTGGAGCCAAAAGCCTTTCAAGGCCTTATTTAATGCAGAAGGATGTACTCCCTGCTTGCCGCTGCCTGGGTCTTGCATGTCATGGGGTTACTTGCATTCAAACAAATTGAGTGAAAAGTAGGTGTAGAACATGACCAATGTGCTTTGGTAGTACTTCAGGTCTACTTTGTGCTATTTCTAAATGACTACACAAGGCACTGGTGAAAGATGACTGGGTTTGATAGCTCTTGAAAAAAGTTGGGACAATTAAATGGAATAAAAAGCACACACAGGTTTGCAGCAAGATCTTCTTGGCCTGTAGCAAAAGCACTGAGCCAGCATGGCAAACGAAGGAATCAAGAAAGGCATAAAAGAAAGAGCCCATCAGCGTAATTTGGTCCCTAGCTCTTTCCAATGCTCTGTCCTATGAAGGACACGTGAAATGGCAAGTTCCTTCCAACTGGAAAGTCTGGACAGCAGTCCCCCAGTCAAACAGCTCATTGATATGCCCCTCTAAGGCCAGACACAGTTCCATAGGATGACTTTGCACCTCACAATTTTCATAGCGTTATAGTCACTTGTCTTTACTAAAACCCTAGGGGTGTTGCTTCATGAGCGTTTTTTGGTTGAAAAGCCAGCTAAAGCAGTTTCAGCTCACCACTGTCAGACTCAGATATTCTCCATTGCTCCTCCTGATTCAAGTAGCACAAAGGCTGGGCAGCCACAGGGCTGAGCAACAACAGAGGACTGAATTATCTGAGTAAAACCATTCTTTTTACTCAGAGATTTTTCAACAAGATCAGTTCTCAGTTCACTGCATGCCTTCACAAAGAGCTACATTTAATTTACCTTTACTCAACAAGTGTTTTGGAAGAGCAAAGTCTAAAAGGGGGTGGTTCAATCTGATATAATCAAAACCAAGTCAACTGATTTAATTAAAGTTCCTTCATCAACATGCAGCAAATTAGGCTGCATTCCCATTAAAAAGTTACATTTCTTTGCTATAATGGCTAGCTTTGTTAACTGGTTGTCAGTGATTAGTCAGTAAAAGCTTTAATTTATTTTATTCTCTGAAATTCTTTAATGTTAGAGAAGAGCTTTAGTTTCCTAGAAGTTTATTATTTTTCCTTATGTCCTTTTAGACTGATCTTTTAACTACACAATATTAAACAACTTGTGTTTCAACACATACACTATACTTTGTGATTCAAATCAAAGTTCTTGTATCAATATATATAGCCTGCTATATCAATATACAGCCAGTGGAGTATTTTTATTGTGACGTATGTAAATCGTATATGTTTATATTCCTATTTTGGAACAAAATTCTAATAAAGCTCAGTACAGTTTTCTGGCAATGAGCATGGATGATTATCTGTTGAGCTTACCTGTATATCTATCCAGAATGGTTTATACAAGGCATAGAACTCTGTGGAATTCAAATATTAAGGACAGCAAATATTTTTTTCCTGAAAGCTTAGAACTCCACTTGCAAATGTTTTTTGAATTAAAAAAATATAATCTTTAAAGAACAAAATATTTATATCATTGCTATTATATACGCTGCCATTTAATACCAGACATTCACACAGATAAAATCAGCATGAACATGTCTTGTGCTTTGAAATGAACTTCTATGACTATCTAGAGCACAGTAAAGTTTAACAGTATTTTATTAATATCTTTGTTATGGTCAATATTAATCCAAACTGTCATATCTTACATTTCCCAGGTGTATATTTTTGGATCACTAAGGACAGCCATTACTTTATCCAGAGGCACTGCACTGCACCCTGCGTTCTCAAGTAAATGATTTTTATGTTGCAAGGACCAAATTATGATAATAAAAATAACTTGGGGGGGGGAGCTTTGCAGTTTAAAATCACTAGAACAAACCTCAGAATAAAAATCAAAAAAATGTGTTTACGTGTACATACAGTTAAGCACATTTTCAAGGGTTTGTAAGAAAACAGGTAGCATAAATGTAGAATCATGATCCTCATACCATGTGCATCTTTATCAATGCCTAACGTAGTGTCCAGGAAAGCAACTGAAATGGCACATCCAGACTGCTCGTTATGAGAATGAGTAAGTACATTCATAGACACCAAGACAAAAAATCCTACTGTGATCATCTAGTTTGACCTCCTGTATACCCGTATAGAGCCCACGTATACCTGCATAGAATTTCCCACTGGATTATCTATTATCTGTCTTTTAGAAAGACCTATCACTCCAAGTTCATTGCCTCCTTTAACTTTTGCTTACAATGCTTAAGGCTCCTGGTTGCTAGGACATAGCATTTGATTTCCTTCATCACAGCCTGATGAGTTGAATCTTTTTTATTTAAATGTCTACCTACAGATACCCAGTCATCTCCGAGGTTCCTAGTTGAATGCCTTCGGGGGAGGCAAACTCCTAACAGGGTTTACCAAATCCTGAGTCATTTTTAATCATCTTCTGAAATATCTCAAGTAATTCCAATCTTTCTTAATGGCAAGACAGCAAAGCCACAGTTTTTTTACTGATATGATGCAGAATAATTACTTTGCTACTTAACTTTTTAGGCATTCAAGGAATGGTCTACCTTTCTTTGTGACAGCATTATGCTGAGCGCTCACACTGAGATGAGCTTCTATGATCATCCTAAATCCATTAGGTCACTGCTTTCCAGGACAAAGCCTCATTATTCTGCAGCAGAGACAGATATGTTTCTCTGGTGCCAGATATATTTCATTTTGTTCAAATGTATTTCATCTGGTTATAATAAAGCGCATTTTACTGGAATGTAGCCATTATACCAAGGGATTCATATCATTTAATAACTTCAACTTGTCCTTCCCACCAATTATCCAAACCTATCAGACCTTAATGAGCCCCACTCATCTACATCTTCCCATTAGAAACTCTAGTTTTTGATTCCTCAGTGAGCCAGCTTTTAATTTACCTAATGTGTGCCCTGACAATTCTCTATGCCATTTTTTAAATTACAGTGTCATTTTTTATTACATTAAATGTCTTTGGGAATCCAAGTTTACCATAATAATGCAAGCTGCAGAAGAAGTTATCCTTAGGTTTGGAAGCTGTACTGAAAACAGCTTTCTGCACTGAAACAAATTTTGAGAATTTTTTCCCTCACTGCAATGGAAAATTCCTTCCTCCTCCCAAATAGTTCAACGTGAACTTTTCCAAGATGAAACCAAATATTAGTCAGTAGAAATAAAGTGACATGAGCTAAAGCCTTAATAGTATAAGGAGACAATGGCAGCTTTGGATTTGAGCACATCCATTCAAAAAATAGGAATCTTGAGTCAAGTTCCATGTTTCCCTAGCTGTATTTGAACTCTGCCCTCACTATCTAAGTCTTCTAACTTCTCATAGAAATAATGTCAATCTCTACTTTTGTTTCACTATCTATAAATAATTAAATTCAAGTGGGCAAGTTTCCATGCTAGAAAATTGTTTTCTCTCATTTTCACACTCAAAAAGCAGTTATATGAAATGGTGCAGCTTCAGCTATGGGTGTTACAAGACATCCAGCCAAGACCATCCAACAGGCCTGGAGAAATTCTGTTTACAGGAACACAGTCCTTACTGGTATCCCATTTCTGAAGTGGACATAGAACTGCCTCAAGCTAAATACACAGCGTAGCCACTGGTAGGGAGAATGAGAGACAATGATGTATCTTCTTTAACATATCTAAGTGCACACTAGAGAAATTTGGAAAATTACCTATACCTCAAGCAGACAAAAGCTTTATGACAGTCTTTAGAAAGGTTATGTGGGATGGGGAGATATGACTTTTTTACTCCAGTTTAGATTACCACTCTCAAAATATTAAATGAGAGAAAGATACCAATAAGTTTCTCCAGAAGATTCATGAATCTGGAATTAAAGTCTCACAGAAGTTCAACCCAGATTCCCTTTTGGAACAAAAAAAGTGCATATTTATAGTTAATTTACTATTTGGGTTTGTGCTAATATCATAAAGGTTGCAATCAACAGGCTGCTCTAAGCCTGATTCTGTCATTCATACTTATACTGAGTAGTACCTGACTCTAGCAAAAAGAAACTTTCACAGCAAAAACATATTCCCCCAGTAAACTCCTCCTTATTACCAACTCCGATCAAGCAATTTTCCAAATCTTAGGAACACTTATTCTCATAATTAAGAAAAACTAACTGTTTGGCCATGTGAATTTGCTCAGTGTAAGGAATTTTGCCCATGGACAAATATTCTACGGTTTGGAATTTTACTGGAACACAGCCTGAATTTCTTGATTCTACAAGAAACTGTCTTTCATTCTTTGGGTCTTTTTCCTAGGTGGACATTTGTGCAGAATGGGAAAATGAAGGTTTTCTTCAATACCTGTTGAAGTCATCAGTGGAGTGTCTTTGCAGAGTTTCAAGACAAATGCAAGAATGAATGGAGTGGAAATCCCAATTTTTTCCAACAATCAGCTTTGATTTATCAGCAGTAGACCTTCCACTGCAAACCTTAGAAAAGAGTTTGCAGATGTATAGTCGCAAAACATTTAAGTTTCTTGCCATAGGTCAGAAGGTGAGAGTTCAAGCCTTGTCCCAGATCAGCCGAGCTAGAAATGAGCATCTAGTATGCCTTTTGGCAAGTTGGAGTGAAGTGATAGTAGCCACAACACTTAGTGTTCCATTCACTACAGAAACTGAGATGCCTTAAGCAGATTAGGGCAAAGGAATGTATGTACACATAGATATTTTTAATATGGATTAACGGAGTAGCAAGTTCGCTAAGAGTCTATGTTTTTCACCTATCATGTACATCTGCCAAGTGGACTGACTGCAGGCAGGGATCCTCTATGTCCAGGGCTGTGAGACCTGGGGAAATCTGCTGTGTGGGTTACTTCTTGAGCTAGGCACCCAAGAAAGCAGACTCAGGCTTTTGGGCAGTAAATCCATGCCAGGACTACAGATAGTAGGTCAAATTACACCAAAAGACTGTCTTTTCAAGGTTCTTGGAAGTTAGTGATGCATTACAAATTTCCAACCAGCAGTCTTTGTAGAAGCTGTTCTCAAGGAAAATTCAAGCTGACTCCTGCCAGTCCCCTGAAAGGCCGAATTTCTTCTCATAAAAGCTAGCTAAGAAATGCTCTGGTGGTTGTGGATGCATATCTTCTGTTTCTTTGCATCAGTACCCCATAAAGAAGAAAACTATTTTTGCCAGCTCAAAGAACTCCCACCAAACTGAAGTATTCTGGAAGTGGTAAATATTTTCTCCAGATCTCTCCTCTTTCCAAGAAGGAAACTCTGAAAACTCTTTGCATAGAATCAGCACGCAAGCAAACTACCACAGGTAATAATGGGGAACTGTCTTCAGAATGACAGCTGAGGAGGAAGACACGAGGCCATGTCTACAGGCTTTTTAGTGACATTAAAATCAAAAAAGAACCACAAACCCTTGATTTTGGATCATATTGCCTTGGCCATTTTCACTTCTCTTTGCTCAGTGTGTACAGAGTATCAAAGGAGAACACACCTAGCAAGCGGAAGAGATTTAGTTACTAAATTATAGTAGTTGTTAAAAATGCATATGTTGGTTCCTATTTTTTTTAATAACAAAATTTACATTACAAGAGCAAATAATTATGCACCTATCTCTCTCTCACATATGGCCACAAACTTAATTAAGCACCTAAGGAGGAAGAAGGAGAGGGTATGCTAAAAAAATCAACAATGCTTCTTAAAAATGCTTTTCTTTCCTTCTTTAACATAACAAATCTTTTAAGCTGTAATAATTTATACTCTTTTATATGAGTAGCTATTTGATTTTGAATTTTGTCATAATTGGTATGAAGCTTTAAAAATTATTGACTTCCAGTTATCTTTGGATCTTGCTGATAAGGATAAATTTTTAAAATGCTGTCAGAGAACTTGAAGGATTTAGAAAGTAAAGTCTGATTTACAAGAACTGAGAACCTAGATCTCATTTCCATAACACAAGATGTGTGCTGTCGTATCTGTTTTGCAAATGATGTTTGTTGGGAGACGTTGAGGTGGCAAAGTGACCCAATTCTGTTCAGCTATCATTGGCTTTGAAAAGAGCTTCTTTAAACTGTTACATCTGACTACACTTGAAACTGTTACCCCCAAATTTTTTCATTCTTTTTCTTGTAGAACACTAACCAGAAGGTATTAATTTAAAAGAACTCAAGGTGTGACTCACATATAGCTTCTCTTTTTGCATTGTTAGTTTTCCCACTACCAAAAACTAGCTTTACACCTGGCTGCTATTATCTCAAAGTAGTCAAAGAATGCGGTAAATATTATCCACATATAATTTATTAAAAGCTGAGTCAAAGAACAGGTGTTGCTATTGTAAAGATTAATTTTGCAGCTCTTCTGCTCAAACTCATAAATTACAAACTCCGGGGCCCCCTCAACGCTAAATCACACACACAACATCCACACAGATTTATTAACTTTAGAGTGAAAAATGATGAATAATCTTGCCAGCTGCTCTGCCTACAAGCACTGGCATCAGCAAGTATGCCAAGCCGCTCACTGACTCTCCACTTTACAGCTGGGAATTGGCAGCTTCTCTTTGTCAGCAGTGGCAGTTCTGCACTTTCTGCTTGCCAATGACACTAGCACATAACCTCAGATGGCGATCGTAGAACCATAGAATGGTTTGGGTTGGACGGAACCTTAAAGATCATCTGGTTCTAACCCCCCCGGCCATGGGCAGAGACACCTTCCACTAGATCAGGTTGCTCAAAGCCTTATCCAACCTGGCATTGAACACTTCCAGGGAGGGGGCATCCACAGCTTCTCTGGGCAACCTGTTCCAGTGCCTCACCACCCTCATAGTGAAGAATTTCTTCCTTATATCTAATCTCAATCTACCCTCTTTCAGTTTATAGCCATTACCCCCTGTCCTATCACTATGTGCCCTTGTAAAAGTTCATCTCCAGCTTTCCTGAAGGCCCTCTTCAGGTACTGGAAGGCTGCTATAAGGTCTCCCTGGAGCCTTCTCTTCTCCAGGCTGAACAACCCCTACTCTCTCAGCCTGTCCTCATTGGAGAGGTGCTCCAGCCCACAGATCGTCTTCGTGGCCCTCCTCTGGACTCGCTCCAACAGGTCCATGTCCTTCTTGTGTTGGGGACCCCAGAGCTGAATGCAGTACTCCAGGTGGGGTCTCACCAGAGTAGAGTAGAGGGGGAGAATCACCTCCCTCAACCTGCTGGTCATGCTTCTTTTGACACAGTCCAGGATACAGTTGGCTTTCTGGGCCGCAAGCGCACATTGCCAGGTCATGTTAAGTTTCTCATCAACCAACACCCTCAAGCCCTTCTCCTCAGAGCTGCTCTCAATCCATTCTCTGCCCAGCCTGTATCTGTGCTTGATAACATTATTGTTGTTATTTCTGATAACATTATTATTACATTTCAGATACAGAAAGTATTGCTTTGATCAAACATTTTTGTTCTCGTCCTTTAGTTATATTAGTAGAAACACTGACCTGAAATAAAGGGTGCAGCAGCTAACTACACTGCAGTTGACTGCACAGTCAACGTGGGTTCACAAAGGGAAAGTCCTGTTTAACTAATTTGATATCCTTCTATGACAAGGTCACCCACCTAGTGGATGAAGGGAAGGCGGTGGAGGTAGTTTTTCTGCATTTTAGTAAGACTTTTGATACTGTCCCTCACAGCAGCCTTCTGGACAAGTTGTCCAACTGTGGGATGAACGGGTTCATGGTGCGCTGGGTGAAGAACTGGCTGAAGGGCAGAGCTCATAGGGTTGTAGTGAATGGGGCTACATCTGGCTGGCAACCAGTCACCAGCACTGTTCCTCAGGGTTCAGTTCTAGGGCCAGTTCTGTTCAATATATTTATGAACGACCTGGATGTGGAAGTTGAATGCACCACTAGAAAGTTTGCTGATGATACCAAACTGGGAGGTGCTGTTGACTCTCTTGAGGGACAGAAGGCCTTGCAGAGGGATCTAGATAGATTGGAGCGTTGGACAATCATTAATGGCATGAAATTTAACAAGTCCAAATGCCAGATTCTGCACCTGGGATGGAGTAATGCCAGGCACAAGTATAAATTGGGAGAGGAGTGGCTGGAGAGCAGCCCTGCAGAAGGGGATCCGGGGGTGCTGGTCGACAGCAGCTCAATATGAGGCAGCAGTGCACCCTGGCAGCCACGAGGGCAAACCGCATCCTGGGGTGCATCAAACACAGCACAACCAGCCGGTCAGAAGAGGTGATTATCCCGCTGTGTTCAGCGTTGGTGCAGCCTCACCTTGAGTACTGTGTGCAGTTCTGGGCCTCACAATTTAAGAAGGATGTGATGGTCCTCGAATATGTCCAGAGGAGGGCAACAAAGCTGGTGAAAGGGCTGGAAGGCATGTCCTGTGAGGAGCAGCTAAGGACTTTGGGCTTGTCTAGTTCAGAGAAAAGGAGGCTGAGGGGCGACCTCATTGCTCTCTACAGCTTCCTGAGGAGGGGAAGCGGAGACAGAGTTGCAGATCTCTTCTCCCTGGTATCCAGTGATAGGACTCATGGGCATGGTTCAAAGCTGCGCCAGGGAAGGTTTAGACTGGACATTAGGAAGCATTTCTTTACCAAGAGGGTGGTCAAACACTGGAATGGGCTTCCTAGAGAGGTGGTCGATGCCCCAAACCTGTCAGCGTTTAAGAGGCATTTGGACAATGCCCTTAACAACATGCTTTAACTTTTGGTCAGAAACTATAACTTAGAGCTACCTTCTTTCCCTTCTCTGTTCTCGGTGCCATCAGATCCAGGAAAAACAATTGTTACTAGTTAGGCAACAATCATCTCTACTGATCTGGTGGTGGGACCGAAACTTTTCTCTATAATTTACTACTCTGTTACACTGGCTAGTGACAATGACCTACCAGGATTCTTAGAATCTTATAGCACAGGATATTGGATGCTCCGAAGTCCCCACACCCATGCAATTCAGGTACAGCAGCTATAAAAGAACCACACTGTGCATCTGATGCGTCCTGAAGCATCAGTCTCCCTGATCACATCATTAGCACCAGTCTATGTGTGTGCAGCCAGTCCTACCAATGTTTGTGGGATTGTAAATTCATTACAGAAAATACAGAAGAAAATTCACCGAAAAGGCAGGTACCAGGCTCTTCCTTTGGCCACCTAAGGTGAGCTTCAGCCCAAAGATAAGTTAAAGGTTCAGGTACAAGTCAAACTGGACTTACTGGTTTTGGACTACAATAAGCTGGACACAGAGAACTTCATTTTAACACTGTTAACACTGTATTAGTGTTAAAAAAACTGGCACATGCTCTTCAGTATCTCACTATGCAAATTGAAATTTCATAGTCAAACCCCAGGCTATGTATGGATTTGTGAAACTGGTATATGAATAGAAAACTCTTAATTTTTTTAAGCAGCATAATTTAAAAATATATTCTGTTTATCTGTCATGACTATTATTAATCATTAATTCCTTACACAACTGTTCCATTCTGTGAAGAAATTGGCTTTTTCTTATTTTAACTCTGCATGTTTAAAGCAGTTTTAGTAGAATGTATTAAGTTTTCTAAACATGCTGATTAAATCATCTGTTCTTTTCAAGTATATCACCTAAAATATGTTAGGAAATAGTCTGCATATTCACCCTTGCAGATCACAAAACTACTGTGGATTAAAAAAGAAAATGCAAAACATTTAATATTCAGCAAGATCATTTACAGGTACCTTGTAGGGAGATAGAACTTGCTACAGTTTGAATGTATTGCAATTTATAGCACGTTACTTGTTGTTACTTGTTCTGTCATTTAGGTTATGATCCTGCTGACCTTTGCTTTCATTATGAGACAACTGCTTCAAAGAGTGTAGGATATTAAGGGTTACTTGTGTGATTAAGAATCCTTCATAGAGATAATGGAGTCACAGGCCTGAGGAGGAAGGTTCTACTTTTCAGAGCTACTGCGTTTTTTTGTGGCGTTTTTTGCTGGTCAATACAGATTTACTAAACAGAGTATCTATTTCAATTTCGTGCTGCTTCTCTGGAACAGCTACTTTAACACATCACGACGAATTGTTTCAGTTAGGTAACTGTGGTCTGTGATCATTTTGTCATCGTTCAGTGACTGTAGGAAAGCTTATGTAAATCAATCATATAAAGTTCAGCCCTCAAACAAATGAGTAATTGGTACTTCTAAGAAAAGCGTCTGTGAGCAGGCATGACATCTTCACAGGATTTGAAGATATGAAAAAGAGAAGTTAAAAGTTTGAGGGTTTTTGACATATTATCTGGTCCTAACAAATATACTTACATTTGTCTTGGTCAGCTTCCACTCCTTCACTTTCTGTGTCACTCGGCAATATCCAGGGTTGATGAGCAAGCTGAAGCTGTTGTAAGAATTCATCCTGCCACAAACAGATCTATTTTAGATAAAATGACAGAGAATGGTTCTGTATAAATGCAGACTGTAGCAAACACTCTAGCCTCGATTAACTAGAGAGGAGAAAGCCGTTAATAAAAAAAAAAATATCTTGCTGTGAAATAAAACCAAAATGTAGAGGATATGCAGGCTCCCTAGAAATTTTATTTAATTCTTATTTATTTATCTATTCTGAAAAACAAAAAAAGGTCTCTTTAGCTATATATCTGCTATAGCCACAGATATATACATACTCATCTTAGAAATGCAGCGACACCCAACAAAATCTTAATGCAGATATTAACTACATCTGTCGCTGCAGTTTTTGGACTATGCCTAGACATGTCATGCACGATTTGCTTAAGTAAGGCTTTGATTTGTCATAACTTTCACTGTCTCCAATCTAGTAAAAATAAGGACCTGAAACTTGATTTAGAACCTATGGTTTTACTGGAGAAGGAGAAAGCCCAGGAAGGAAAAATGCTATGGAAACTTTTGTCTCCAGGATACCATAAAACTCTAACCATGAAAATATAAATGTTTTACACAGTTAAAAATCCATACACAGCTGAATATATGCTTTTTAAAATGTTTTACAATTGCCTCCTTGTTTATATTATGTATATATGTATGTATATAAAAATATTTTTCCATACACACACACATATGTATGTGAGCATGTACACACAGACACATATAAAATACTTTGACAGGTTCCTTTGCAATATTCAAGATGAGAGATGAGACTGGAATGCACAGTTTTATTTTCAAAAGCAGTTCAAACATGCAAATCTAGTCTCTAAAAGAGAATTTAAACATTAGCCAGATATAATAAAATTACTGGCCAGATTCTTATAAGTACCTGAAAAAAAAAGGAGGGGGGGTTGGTGGTAATAGCCCTGTCTTCTTTTACACAAGCTGAAAACCAGAATCTACATATTCCAAGTTAAATTGTATTGCACAGAGCTACAGCACAATTTTTATTGTTAGGCTATCTGGTTTAAAAACAGAAAATGGGCTTGTTTAAACTGGTTCTTGGAGACCGAAGGCTGTTCAATCAAGATCTAACTCACCGGGAGTAAATTATTAATTCTGTTAGTAATCTGTTAAAAAATCCACAAAGACTGCTGCAATGGCCCAACACTAAGCTCAGGCAGGAGCTCCAGGCCTTATGCATGTATTGCCATTTCAAATGCACTCAGCATTCGCAAAGGTTGCCGACTACAGCACTGAATGGGGCTAAGTGTTTTGGTTCACAGAACAGGATTCTTGCAGTAGGGGTGAGTGGCTCTCACGCTGATCAGCACAGTTTTTAATCTTCCAAAAACACAGAGCAAAGAACTGAGCCAGGCAGCAGAACAGAATGGAAGTATCTGACCAAAAATAAGAGTCCTCATCACATCAAGTTATGCTCTCTACTCCAGTAAGTAGGAGGAAAACTTGTGTTAATCAATGTTATATTCAAATAAGCTGAAATTTCCCGCTGTTAACAATGACAGACCAATAAAGATTACTGAATACCACTTTAAACTATCTGGATAAATAAAGTGATCGTAAAATTCCAAGTGTTCAGAAAATGAAATGGCAAACAAGGGAGTCAGCACTATTTTCATCTCAACAGCTATTGACAACCATCACAGAATTGTGTCACTTTAATGGAATCCATCCTAAAGAGATAAGCAGGATTCAACATTCCTTTGTCAATTTATACAAAACACCAAAGGATAAGGTAAATGCATAAAAGTATCTCTGCCAAAGGATTTGGAACCTTGATTTATTAGTTTTATAGAGATAATAAAACTATTTCTCTAGGTAGCATTTCTTTGCTATAATTCAATTCAGCCTTGAACAGAGCTGATAATAAAACACACCTGTTAGAACTTTGTAATATTATGTGTGCCAAGAGGCAGAAACTTGTCCACAAACTCTCAGATCATTATAAGTCTTGAGCATTAAAAAAACCTAAAACATTCTTAACAGCTGATATGTTAAGTACTTGCCAAATTATTTAAGATTTCATAGAATCATAGAATCATTAAGGTTGGAAAAGCCCCTTAAGATCATCGAGTCCAGCCGTTAACCTAACACTGCCAAGTCCACCACTAAACCATGTCCTCAAGCACCACGTCTACCCTTCTTTTAAATACCTCCAGGGATGGAGACTCAACCACTTCCCTGGGCAGCCTGGTCCAGTGCCTGACCACCCTTTCGGTGAAGAAGTTTTTCCTAATATCCAACCTAAACCTCCCCTGGCGCAGCTTGAGGCCGTTTCCTCTCGTCCTATTGCTTGTTACTCGGGAGACGGACCCCCACCTTGCTACAACCTCCTTTCAGGTAGTTGTAGAGAGCAATAAGGTCTCCCCTAAGCCTCCTCTTCTCCAGACTGAACAACCCCAGCTCCCTCAGCCGCTTCTCATAAAACTTGTTCTCTAGACCCTTCACCAACTTCGTTGCCCTTCTCTGGACACGCTCCAGCACCTCGATGTTCTTCTTGTGGTGAGGGGCCCAAAACTGAACACAGTACTCGAGGTGCGGCCTCACCAATGCTGAGTACAGGGGCACTATCACCTCCCTGGTCCTGCTGGCCCCACTAGTCCTGATACAGGCCAGGATGCCATTGGCCCTCTTGGCCACCTGAGCACACTGCTGGCTCATGTTCAGGTGGCTGTCCACCAACACCCCCAGGTCCTTTTCCGCCAGGCAGCTCTCCAGCCACTCCTCCCCAAGCCTGTAGCATTGCATGAGGTTGTTGTGACCCCAGTCCAGGACCCGGCACTGAGCCTTGTTGAATCTCATACAGTTGTCCCCGGCCCAACGATCCAGCCTGTCCAGGTCCCTCTGCAGGGCCTTCCTACCCTCCAGCAGATCGACACTTCCACCCAGCTTGGTGTCATCTGGAAACTGACTGAGGGTGCACTCAATCCCCTCATCCAGATCATCAATGAAGATGTTGAACAGGACCGGCCCCTACACTGAGCCCTGGGGAACACCACTCATGACCGGCCACCAACTGGATTTGATTCCATTCACCACCCCTCTCTGGGCTCGGCCATCCAGCCAGTTTTTAACCCAGCGCAAAGTGCACTTATGCAAGCCATGAGCAGCCAGCTTCTCCAGGAGAATGCTGTGGGAGACAGTGTCAAAGGCCTTACTGAAGTCCAAGTAGACAACACCCACAGCCTTCCCCTCATCCACTAAGCGGGTCACCTCGTCATAGAAGGAGACCAGGTTAGTGAAGCAGGACCTGCCCTTCATAAACCCATGCTGGCTGAGCCTGATCCCCTGGTTGTCCCGCACGTGCCGCGTAATGGCACTCAAGATGATCTGCTCCATGACCTTCCCCAGCATCAAGGTCAGGCTGACAGGCCTGTAGTTCCCTGGGTCCTCCTTCCAACCCTTCTTGTAGATGGGTGTCATTTGTGCTATAACAAGATTAAACCACCCTGAGCTACAGCATGAACTTTACTAAAACATAAGAACAACTCTGAATTGTATTTATCAGTAATATTTTTGTTATTTAGACTTGCTATGTTACTCTTAAACACATTAGAAGCTAGGAAGCATATATAAGGCATTGAGAGATATGTTAAAATTCCTGATAAATAAACAAGTGACAGCACACAGTGTACACCCATGCAGATTCTGAATTCTTTAATTCAAGCTTCTTATGGTAAAACATGCTCCTGGTAGCCAGTAATCACATTCTTTTCAACTGACTTATTCTGATCAAATATGTACCAACTTTGTACTAGTTAATTCCATTAACACCACCTAAGAGTAAGGAAGCAGAATTATTTGCAAAATCTTATCACAGTATCTTCTATAGGATTGGCAATACAACCACAGTGTATTCACATCTGGTAGAAATTCCCAGTTCACACCGTAAGGCTAAGAAGAATAAAGGCAACTTCCCTTCTTTTATTTTACTGTTTTTATACAGGAAGAAGATACAAAACCTACAGTGAAAGTTGCAAAATAATTTACAGTATCAGCCTCAAGCTTTATATGTTTGTGATTTGTAAAAGTACAAAGAAAGACAGAACTTTGTTGTTCTTCTCCTACTCCAGGCCACCTTTGCCTTTTTAAAATTTGTCTCCATGTTTAGAGAGAAGCTGTGACACAAGAGAACGAAATCACATGGTCACAAATAGGGGGACACCTCTAACATGGCAAAAAATGTCACTGAACAGAGATGCTTCCTGGGTATGTTCTGTCTAAACCCACTTCTCTAAGTGACCAGGAACTTTGGTGGGCAAAGATAGTTTAAAAGAGCTCCCAAAGCTTCTAGTATAACACCCCAAAGATGGGGCTGGAAGCATCAGATTGGCCAGGCATCCACCAGCTACTTTCTGGCATCCGAGGGCCTTTACAGCATGGCAGAGGAAGGTGTTCAGTATGAACGTATCATATTAGCAGTTTTCCCCTTGGAAGCAGAGCTAGTCCCTAGACGAGTTTCCATGAAGTCAAAGGTCACTTGTGCATGTCAGGAAAGAATAAGCAGGGTTTGAGCTGGGTCACTAGCAGCCAACATACTATTGTACCCAGCGAGCAAAGAGAAAGAAAAGAATTTGTCACTTCTAGAAGGGATTATAACAGAGGATAAGATCCTGCATAGAAATGCTGACATTTAATACCAGCTTTACAGTGGGCTTGCTGGATGAAATTGGACATGCTATTCTAACTGTAAAACATGGTAATAATATCACTCATTTCTTAAAGTTCTTGAGACATATATATACATATATTAAAAGTATAACAGGACACATTGTAAGAGCTATCAGCAAAGCTTGGCATTTGGCAAACAGAAGTAACAAGTCACAGCAAATGAAATGGGACTCACGGTTATTATTACTATAACTACAGAAAGGCTGTGGAAGAAAGCGTTTTTAATTGCCTGCCTTGTTACAGGAAAGATCAGAAGTGATGGACAGACTGGATGTCCCTTGGTGGAGGTGCATTGCTCATTACATGGCACTTTCAGAAGTCTATACAATAATTCTGGTTGGCATCACATGACTATGTATCAGTTAAGAACAGGACTGCTTAAAAAGAAAGAAAGAAAAAGAGGAGTG
The DNA here is from genome assembly GCF_965183815.1 of Platalea leucorodia. NCBI lineage: Eukaryota > Metazoa > Chordata > Aves > Pelecaniformes > Threskiornithidae > Platalea > Platalea leucorodia. Next base: position 37,551,186 of record NC_138823.1, read on the forward strand.
AAGTGTTTAGTGGGAAACAATGAAACCCTTAATTTCTTCTGAACATTTTTAGTTAAAAATGAATTTCAATTCTCATTTTCTGGTATGTGAGAAAATTCCAACACACAAACACACCCACCCCTCAAAACAAGAAACAAAGGGATTTTTTTTTGTCGAAAAAGAGATTTGTTACAATTACATATTTTTTTCCATGGAAAACTTCTGGTTTGAAAATGTATCAGCTGTCAGTGAAGATACTTTCAACAGAACTGTAGTCACCTTCAGTCCTCATGTCTAAGTTGGATATCCAATTCTTGGTGAAGAAGGAGGTCAAGTGATGGGATTAGTGCACTGCCATTCAAACACCGAAATGAGGATTTTTTTCACCACCAAATTTAAGTAAGATTTCCTCCCCAAATTCTTTAGTTTTAGAGTTATCTGCGCCTCATTTCCTTTCTTTCATAATAAATAACGGAGGCCATATACTTAATTGCAAGATTATACTAGGTATCAAATCTCTAATTTTCCTACAACCATCTCTAAGCAATATTATTATAAACAACATTTTCAATTTTTTTTAAGAAGTCATTAGACTGATAATACATTGTGTCAAGTGTCATACCCAACAGATTTTTAAAACAACTGATACTTCTCAGAAACAATTATCTAAAGGTATGATATTTTTTTCAGTCTTGGAAAAAAGCTCTCCAGGCTTTGACAAATGGATTACAAAGAGATTGGTAACAAATGGTGGGAACTGACTTATTCCACCATTAAAAAATTAGCAATATAGACATATAGGTCCTTCTCAAGTCAGTATAGAAGGACTGGCATTTCCTGAGAAAAAACTCACCTTTGTAAGGCATGTATCTGAGAGAAACGGCAGGGCTATTCCTTCACAGGTGTTTTTGTTTCCACTGCCTACACACTAAAGTTATCTTTAAGGCAGCTAAGGTTAGCAGAGGAGAATCCCACTCAAAATTTACAAGGTACTTCAACTTTTTGTTTTTTTTTTTAAACAGAGACTAATGCTGTAAAAGCCATTAATATGGGACAGGACGTTTTTATGCTCTGAATCAGCCTAGTTAACATGCACATAGTACTAAACAGTGATTCAATGATGTTGCACATTTTCTCGTTGCAGCTCAGTTCTGTGTTTTGGAAAATTTGTCCATTAAGCGATGCCTAACTAATCATTCCAATGTGTCCAAAAAATAAAAGAAAAAGCAGACCAAGGAACTATTATGCACTGCCAGTGTGGCAGGAAAAAAATACCCTGGAATCATAAAGATTAGATAAAGTTGTGGTTAATATTCCAGAGGTACGCACCTCATAGAAACTGTAAGGCTAATAAAACTGCTATGCGTCATGCAGGCAAAACCCTACAGAGCTCATAGAAAATTTGGGGGGCACGAGTGTTTCAGTGTAATTTCTGTAATAATCCTGACATTCTCTAATCAGTACCTCTCAAAGCTGAGCAGTATTTCCTTGCTAATTTTCTCATCATTATATTTCAAGTTCTTTTCAGAGTAGTAATTTACATTAGGTATACTGATGTTACTTCAACATAAAACACAATCTAGTCTTCATGTTATAGCAGCTCTTAAACATAGCAAAAACATTAAATTGAAAATCTTACTTCTGATAAACTGCTTCTCTGAGTAGTGACAGTTCCAACAATGTCTCCACTCATTTGCACAGAGAGCCCTGAAGCAGCGCTGAGGGTCCTCCCCATTTGGCTCTTAGATGTCAAAGATCTGCTTCTTTGCATACTAATGATGCCTTCCCTATTTCCTTGGTTGCTAGGGGTAAGAGGCCGTGACAGCAAGCTATTTGGGGTCACAGGTCTGCTCCCCGGAGTTGATGGAGTTGGTGGCCTGTTGGTTTGTGTACTGGGTGTTGGAGGCCTACTGTTTGCAACACTGGAGACCGGTGTTCTGCTGTTAGTGGGCAGCGGTGGTGATTTGTTTCCTTGGAGCTGAATGTTCTTCCCCATCTGAGTTGTCACCTGAGGCCTTGGATTTTGGCCCTGTGTAGCTTGAAGATTGCCTTGATGGTCAGATGTAACTAAATTATGATGTTGGATACTAGGGCTTCTTGAGAGCCTTGCTTCTTCCCATAGTGCTAGGTCCTTCTCAATATCTGTGCACACACACACACACAAACAAAAAAGAAAGAAACTCACTTTCTGTTTCTCTCTGGTTTAAAACTCTTATTGATTTGCTTCAATGTAAGTGACAACCCGAAGCTGTGCAGAGAAAAAGTATTCACCCTTAAAATATAAGGCATCACAATTAACAGTTCAAATGTTTGACAAGCATTTCCTCAAAGATTATTTACATTTGATTTACTGCAAACACAGCTACCCCACAGAAATGAAATATTATCACTTCATTGAACATCAATACAACCTATAAAAATCCCTCTCATTTCTTCAAAGTTATCTCTCTGAGGCTTTTGCACAGTTTCTCATTAATATCAAATCAAAATGGAGCAGTGAGCTAAACTTGCCACCCTCACCTGCAGCGAAGGGCAATCCAAAACTGGTTCAAGGTGAGACTTTTGCTTTTGACCTCTCTGTCTATTGCCCAACCAAAACTCTGGGGGAAATAACGCTTGAACTCTGGCCCATCTGGATCTGTGATCCTGTCTGAATCTGAATTTTGTGCTCTGGCCTGCCCTCAGTGCCACAGCAGGTGATGGGGTCACCAACATCTAGAATCCAAGGAGAAAATGTGGCCACCGTTTGGTGGTCCAGTTCCTACCCCTCATGCAGCCATAAGGAATAAGAACCTATTTAAAAACAGAACAGATCAGGGCTAGTGATGAAAAGAGTCTTCTGAATTCATTTAAATCATACTAATGCTTCTAATGAATTAAATCAAATACATCCAAGAAAGTTAGGTGAGGCTAGCTAGAATTTAAGTTAGCATTGCATGTTAGTCCTCGCAAGTGAAAATGTTAAGCTTAAGGAACAGTTTACTCAAGTTTATAATCTCACACAATTGTTATGAATTTTCACTCTCACTTGCATGTACTCTACTGTAACTTGGCTTTGATAGGGACGGTTGGTTATCTTTAGAAAAGCAATGCCATGTCCCATTAAACTGTACAAGTCACAGTCCCAGAAGCTGTAGATCAGCAAGGCTCTACTGACTTAAACACCTATTAAGTGAACTTATACAAAATAAGCATTTCATTTTTGTTTTGATAACAATAATTTCAGGTTCTAAAAGTCCTAAAAGAAACAGATTCTAAACTGCATATTGGAAAATAAGTTTTTCTTTCACTTGTGTTTACCTGTAGGTATAAAAGGAATGCTATATGTAAAATAATTAAAGATGTGCTGCCTTTAACATTAACTTATTTTATAATAACACCTTGAAAACAGGAAAATAAGCTATGTTAATTTAATGTTACTAGTCTAATACAAGATATTCCACACATTTCAAATGCTATTACTAGAAAAGCTGGTAAAACTGAAGTAGTTGTGAAAGCCTCAGATAAAAGTGCCTCTCAACTCTTTAAAGGTTAAATGTTTTGCTGTTAGCAAATTTCAAAACATAGTTATTGTTTCTAGCACACAGTTAAGAATATTTCTAGTTGCTACCTTGCTGACCTCTTAAAATTAATTATTTCCATTTTGAAATAATTATGTCTTGAAGTACTCTGCCATTATGCTTTTAAAAAAATCAATACACATCACTTTGGAACTGGTAAGATGCCTGGCAAAAATTCGGGGGTCAATAAATGACAATGTGTGCTACCTGATTTAAACCAAATGAGGAATATGTTCTTTTAAAGATTCAGCATAGCCTATGTCTTTGCAAAATTACAGACCTCTAGCTTCCCCATGATGATCCAGTAGGCTAAGAAATTATCTGAATATTGAATGATTTTATAAGAGTTAAATAAACATTTTATTCTGGCTTATGTTTCCTTAATTCCATGTAGTTATCAAGCCTGCAGATAAACCAATTATTCTAATAATTTCTCCACATATAATTAACATGTTTCATAGTGTAATTATTCAGTTTTATTTAGCACACATCCTCTTTTTGATTTTGCTTCAATATCAGCTTTTCAACCAGAAAGAAAAGAAAAAAAAAATCACACATCTCCAGCCTTACAGTATTATCTGATCCATAGTAAATACCAGAATTGAATTATGACTAAGGATTTTTCAAATCCCTTGCCAATGTCATTTAAAGGAAAATAAAATGCAGGCAACAGAGCAACACAAAGGCATTTTACTTTCATATCAGAAATACCAGAACAAGGATATGATTCATAATGCGCTTACATTACAAACTGTTTATGCATTTAACAGTCCTTTTTGTGATTAAATATATTCCAGAAGTGTCCAATGACCACAGACTCAGTGTAACAAACCAAACTGGCAAGATACTGGAATTAACTACCAAAAAAATTATATTCTCTTCTTGCATGTGATATAAAGCAGCCACAGTAACATAAGAGACTGGATCTTAGACAAAAATATTACGAGCCATATGTAAAGAAGGAAGAGAAAACTGATTGCTTCAATACCTGATTTTGTAACAATGCTGCTTTCAAATACCAAGGTACTGAGGCAGTTGCTGGCAGTTGTTGCTAGTCCCTAATTTAGGCACAGGCACCAAATTGTGCCTTGAGTTAGGAGTGAGTTTTGTCCAGCACATAGTCCATAAGAGAAAGCCAGGCTCCTTACGAAGGTGTATGTGAGACAGGGGACCACATTTCATCATTACACAGGTAACCCCACTCATAATTCAGGCATCTAAGTGACTGCCTAGTATTGGGTACAATTAGTATGTTCCAGTGTGCTTGGTAAGAGAACTGAAACAAGGAGACTTGCTGATATCGGAGACACTTGAACTTTTGCAACTGTATGAGACAAATAAGGCTAAGCAAAAACACAGCGTTATTATCTGAGGTCCTCTGAGCTGATTCTTCATGGAAATTATGTTATGCTTGTCTGTGAGGGGAATAATTGTCTCAGGCAGCATTGGTGTTATAATAGGACATGAATTATTAGGAATACGACAGTCCAATGTCTAATAATTGGGCTGGTTTTTTGTGAACTTCTCAGGCAGACAAAAATTACTGAATGGTAGGATGAGTGAACCCCATGTTACAGCGTTACTGAAATAATGGGCCCAAAGCCAAATGACAACAGCATTGACGTGAGAGAGAAGATCTTGTAGGTCACACAACAACAGACTGAATCTCGAAGACTAAGTGAATGTAGCTAGTTAGCTTACAGTCAATTAAGTATTTAAAATTCCATATTCGTTTGAATATGGTAGTTATTACTGTCAGCTTTGTCAAGGGAGAGCTAAAGGAACTGCATGTTTCAGAGCATACTGCATACAAGAACAGCTTGTACAACCATGGAAGTGCAACCAGTTAGGACATAAATCAAAGTCAGCAGATTTTCACCGGGCCCCTCCTGAGTGACAGCTGCAGCAACACAAGGGAAGGCAAGTGCTACTCAGTGGCAGAGGCCCTTGAAGTACTCAGGTCCCTGCTATGCCACAGAAACCTGATGACCACAGCTTGGCCTGCTGGTCTCATGGTTCCCACTAGATGTTCCTGGCAGTTTCAGCTTGGAGAGAGGGCTCATGGATTTTCAGTCTAGTTTGGCAATGGCTACATCTCTAACAGCTACAGTGACTTGAACCTGTCAAAAAAAATTGAATGACAGTATCTCTGATGTCAGAAACAAAAAATGTCTAAAATGTCTTCATTTGTAGATATCATAATTTTTAGTTCTTGCTCCACTACAAGCAAAAACTTTTTTTAAAAAGCTTCCCTCATTGTGCTCATAGTGTTGTTTTCTGCCTTGACTTCAGCTGCAACAGCCCCTAGACAGAAGTACAACAGCTGTACCTCTCTCTAAAGAGGATACAGCTCCCAAGCCCTTTACACCAGTATTATTGGCAGGATAAACGTCCAAAGCCTTTTAGAAAATCACACTGAAAGTGGCAAGTTCTCTATCTCACTCTGAATGACTTGAAAGAAGGGTCAGATAAATTTAATTTCTCCCTCCACCTTACAAATACAGTGTTTACATTCCAGGTCTGCATTACTTTTCATAGGGTTGGCCCATTAAGCTCAGCTTTCACCATATAACAAATAGCATGCATAATATAGGACTACCATCCTACACGTCTATGTCATACTTTATAACTAAAGCTGAAGATAGAAAATATTGATTACAAAGAACAACAAATTGCAAACTATATTCTAGGATATCCCTTATTAATTTTTATAGAGCTCTGAAACATATTTTCACTGACAAAAACGGTTTTTTTGTTTGACCTTTAGAAATGGTTACCCCAAAGATGTTGCCGATGGTCCACTACACGCAAGTTAACAGACTTCACTTAGCCAGAATTCTCATGAACAAGGTGGGCTTTTCCTGCAAAGCAATCTGTTCTCAAGCTAAAGGTCCACTGCAGCCTTTTCTAAAGACTACTTAACTGTACGTGAAGCACCAGTACCTCCTTATTGCATAAGTCTTTGTGACATGCGAAAACAAAAATAAAGGTGCATTATTAAGCTGTGAGACTGCAGCATATTTAATGCAGTTTAATTACTTTTTAATTACTGTATTTACTGTAATTACAGCAAAGTTCATTACATCTACAAACAACAATAATTGCGCTGTTTCTCTTCAATGGAGAAAAAGAGAAGTTTAAAGTTTTTATCTGTTTCATCAAGTTTTTATCTGTTTCATCTGTTGCATGCGAGAGAGATCACTTTTTCCTTTGTCTAAAATATTGGCAGAGCTAGCTGGGTGAGTGCTGCTAGGCGTTTTATGATCCCTTGCTACCATACATACCAGCTAGGTGTTTTTCCATGGTCTGAAGTTCTTTTGCTGCTAAGGAGTCCTTTAAGAGTTTCTGCCTTGGGGAACCTCCAGGTCTGACACCCATGGCATCCAGGGTCCAAACCGTCTGAGACTTACACAGATAAAAAGAAAAGGGAATACTTTTAATCTAGTTTCACATTTACAGGTGAAACAATAAAAAAAGTGGTGTCCTCATTTATAACAGTGATTCTGGTGCTTTTTATGTAGAATATATAACATTTTATGCAAAACATTACAAAATATCACGTCTTACCTTAAATAACATAAATAGTAGGCATTACTTAAAATCAACAGTTCTAAAGTAATTCAACTGTATACCTTCACACAAGCTCTTGTTCCACGCTGACACATCATAACAGGACAAATTCTTCAATGATTTGCATTCTGTGCAGTTCCAGTTACTCAGCGGGCGTTGCACTTACTTTAAATTACCATAACATTTGGCACTGTATCTCTGCAAAGCAGCACTTCTGGGAATATCACAGAATTTCCTAATCAAAATTGCCAGTGCTCTTTTATCACTGCAAGAAGTATTCCTTTCAGGAACAGCAACTAAATCATCAGGGAAACATAGCGGTTTGGAAGGGATGCCGGCAAACAGACCACCTCCTCAGTCACTTCAATAGTGAAGGCTGTGGTATTCAGAATTATCTGCATTTTCTGGAACCCACTCAATGCAGTTTCAAGGAATGATTTTAAAATATAATATGAGTTAAACTTGATAAGTTTTTTTAATGTTTATTTGAAATACACAAAAAATATATGACCGAGTGTGCAAGACTTGGTCATAAAAACAACAAACAAAAACATTAATTAAAGTATTCTTAACAGCCTATCCGAAATAAATTTTACATTATTACCTCACCAGAACATTTCATCTGTAGTCTAGGGGGTTTTGTTGATATCCCAGGTTTCCTAAAGAAACAAGGCCTATGCAATGGTCTCAGAAGTTGTCATTCACCTCTTACTAATTTTTTAATCTTTCGGTAAACGTCAAACAAATTTAGAGAGGGGCCATGGTTTCAAAGACATTAAGCTGATGTAATCTCGGGGAGAAGAATGATTGAGCGGAGAAGGGAGACCCAAACTGGTGATGCTGGTGACGGAAGGCATACAGGGCTCTGCTGCTACGCAGTCTGCCCGTCTGGAGCGGTATCACCAGCAGGCACGTGGGTTGCTGCAGATAGCTCCAACACGTGGTGGTACTTTTCTGGCTGGGGTCTCATGTCATAGGGAAACGTGTACCACAGTTCAAAGGATGAACGTGAAAATACAGGTTTGATATCATCTCTATTCACAAAAAATTTGCTTTAACCATAAACACTACATAAAACACTGGAGCTGCCTTCTCTTTTAGAAAAGTAGGCATAATTCTACAGAAGTGTTATATGGGATATATTTTACATTATTTTTAATCTGTTCCAAATAAACACTGCCTTGTATGCAACCGCTCATTGTGAACCATGTATCTTTAAAATATGATAACACAGATTCATATTTATAAAGCCACAGCTATACTGTAATGCTGCATGTGCGTACCTAAAAAAGCCTAGTTGTATTTACCAGCATACGAAATAGTTCGAAGCTGCAGATAATTCTGTTGTTATTAACTCACAACATTTTTAGAACACTGATGACATTTTTTTCTTTGCCAATTGTTTTTTACACTAGTTCTGCTCTGGTTAAAGTTACCCATATTTAATCCCAGGTAAATACACAAGAACAGATGAATAAAACAGTAAGTTACTCAGAAGTGGAACTGATCCTGCAAACACATTTATTTCAGACATATCACTAGACCTGATTCACCTGTTCCCCAAAGAGATTTTGAGCATTTGTCACTTCAGTCCTCATTGTGAATTCTCCATCCAAATCATTATCTGGCTTGTTGAGGTCACTACAGAATATTAATTTGTATTAAATTACTCACATCTCTAAATGTTTATTTCTAATAGATATTAGTTACCCAATATCTGTCTCTAGATGGAAGAATATTTTATTCTGCGAACAATTCCTCTGAAATAAACCAAACCAAATAAGAGATGGGAAGGGCGAATAGAGCCTGTAACAAAACTGTAATATTTTAATTTTCAATCTATTTTTAGCTATACTCTTGTCCCCAGATTTCTATGGCAGAAAAAGGCCATTTTTATACACATTTTATAGTGTATATTTTCATAAGGGGGAAAAAACAGCAAGACTGGCTACGGGGGAAAAAATCCCCAAGGTTGTAAGGATGAATCCTTTTTGAATATACAATTTCATGCACAAATACAGCTCTGATGAACTACGGAATAAAAACTAGTCAGTGATCTATGGTGATACTTGAAGACCAAACTGCTCTTCTAATATTCTTAACTCCGACTATTCAAGTTTATCATAAGCAAATTATTATGGGTTTTCAATAACTCCCTAATCTCCTAAAAAGACAGACTTCCAAATGTTAGCTTGGTGAGAGGGTTTCACTCTCCATGTCCTATTTTCTGGAAATGGAGTTATGTTTCCCTTCTACAAACTTCTACTGTTTCTTCTTATATTCTGCCTTTTCCTCTACTGTACTTCTTTTCTTTATGCACAGCAATCATGTAAGACACATACAATGACAGTGACTGTCTGAGTAAAGACAGCTCTCTACTGCCTGCAGTAGAATCTAAGATAAATGGAGAAAAATGATTCTTTAATGGTAGTCATCATGATAGTGCTTTAGACGTTTATAAAAACATGAGTAATGTTTAAATTAAATCACTTGCAGTTAGGAGACTCCAGATCACAAAGATCATCAAACATCAGCAATACCTTTGTATGTTTCAATACAGGTTTTAAAATCTTATATAAGTTCGTGTAAGACATACAGATATGCCCGTGTATAAGCACATACAGGCACACAAAGGCCGGTATACACATGCATTTAATATTTGTGTCTGCCTTTATCCTGTTAACACACAGCTACAAAGACATACAGAGTTTGTGTTCAGTTCTGGATGTAGCACAGATGTATAGATTCTTTCTAAGAATAAATATTAATCTTGTATATGATTTAAAACAAATACATTTATATATATTCAGTCTCTACCCTTACATATTGTTATATGTTCAAACTCCCTTTGAGATACACAGTTCCAACACCCTGTGAAATTAATGAGGTAACATTGGACGAATTTTTTCTCCAAATTTTGTAGCTCTTCCTGTGCATTTTTCTGTTCTATGTAATATCATAAGCTTATGGCATTTTGTCAGGCAATAGCTTCACAAAAGACCAGAACAGTATTGCAATACTAGTTATGAAAGGTGAGATATTTAATATTAGCAATTTAATTTCATGATAATTATGTGCTTATAATAGTGCATTCTAGCTTCTCACTTGATAGAAAATAATAATCATTTGGTAAAAAAAGAGGTACAAGACATTAAAAATGTGGTGTAACCATTTTTTGTTCCTTCTCTGAAGCTAGATATCTCAGGGCTATAACCAACAACATTTTTGGAGGCAGGCTCAGGTAATGTTTTTTTCTATGTATCTAAATAATACTGAACATAAAAAAAAAAAAAAAATTAACATTTTGAGACTATGAGTTCATTTAAGTGAATAAAGCGTAAACACAGACCGAGGTCCTCAGTGTCTCCAGCACACAATTTATGCAACAACCTTATTCCTAAAAGATACACACAAGCTGCAAGTAGGGGATGTTATCAAGGAGGCTTTGGAAGCATGTCAGTTCAAATGCAAGGATAAATGAATTTGTACAGCCCTAGCAGGATTCACTGGTGGCCCTTCTCTCCACTGGGTGAATGGCAACAGTTCAGATATGTCACTTACGAAAGAGATTCAGGCTTGCAGGCCATTTATTTAAACCTTCTTATTCCACTTCACCAAAACCTATCCTCTATCTATTGACCAGGAATTGTAGAGGTAAAATACTAATGTCAGTTAACTTGGACTTTAATGATAATGACAGTAGACTGAAAGTAGCTGAAAAATATAGCATATATGTATCAAGTATGTGCACAGAAGTCCTTCCAGTTCCTTCAGTATCTTCCAAACTACAATTGCCCTTGATCATTCATTAAGCTTTATAAATATTAGCACAAAATTTATAAATGGCTTATTTAAATTAACAGGATTAACACGATCTAAATATGAAGTGTTCCTGAAAGACATCCTTGTCTTTCTGACTTGTAGAGACAGCTCTAGGCCCTGTTCATCACCTTCAAACTTTGTCTCTTTGCACCAGAAATATGTTCAAACAAAGCCCTCAAGATACATTTGTCAACTTTGAAGTAAATTACATGCCCATTTCTTAAGTGGCTTTCTTTACATATCATCATAATTTCTTCACATACAATACATTCATTAATGCTTTTTTTACCTAGATCACTTAGTCAAATTCCTGCTAAAATAAAAAATTACAAACAATAAAGCCAAAGGTAATCTCTCTCATCACTGGTTCCCTGAACTTCTGGAAAATGCCATAACTTACTGGGAATGCTACAGTGGAACAGAAATATAATTAAGGAGGTCACGAATAACAATAAGAAAGTCTTTTCAAGATCACTATACATGCTTCAATCTGCAGCACAATGTTAGTCTGACAGCATGCATCAGTATAGCTTTTATCCCTAAAAAAAAAACCAGTGCAGATGTGAATGTCTTGATCTCACCATCAAGCCGACTTGACATGGGCTGTGTAATACCCACTGACACCTGGGGAGTTCTACAGAGGTGCAACATTTCAGAATAACTAAGGCCAAGAGAAAGGCCTCCGAATTACCTACATCACCTGGAAATCAAGTGCTTGTTGGAAAATAAATTACTCTTTCTTGCTGACCATAAAAAATGTTAATAAACAATGCAGCATTACATTTCTACGCCATTTTGGCCTGCTTCAGAGTAAAACATGCAGGTACCCACATGCACATCCATGCACACACACAATCTCTTTTCAGGTGTGGAAACAGTCCTCACCTCACAAGAGAAAGCGCTTCCTTATTTTTAAAGACTACCTGAATTGCATGATCACAATGAAAGGAGGAAAAGGAGGTGAAACCCAGTTAATTAGTTCCTGGCAAGCTCTAAATATATGCCATGCATTTTGACTGAACTTTTTTCTTCCACATAGTTTTGCTGACCAAGTGCAAATTGTATTGGTAACTTCAGGACATAATATTGTAAGAAAGACAACCATGCCCAGCTTTCTGTATACAACCTACCATTTCTTTGCTGAATAGCTTAAATATCTTAAATAGACACATTTGACAGAGATTCCTCTGAATAAAAAAAAAAAAAATCCCCTTTACTGAACAACTTGTTTGCAAGCATCCCTTCCGTTCTGACCAAGCGGCTGGCAAGGACAGTTGCTATTCACGCAGTGGAACTTTTTGTGCAATATTTTGTTTGAAGATTCTTCACACAACATGCATTTTCTGTAAGAGTTCACCAAATGTTTAATCTTTCAGCTTCCATAGTCTATTCAAGGACATAGGGTGAGCTAGTCAACATGGTTTTTTGGGACTGTAAAAATAATAAACCTTCTCAGAGCTCTGTTGCAATATTGGCAGCCACGTCCAATCCCCATCTTCCACATTAGGGCCTGTTCTACTTGAAATGCCATGCAATTGAAATTACAAGCTTTTTGCTTCCCATGGCAGTCAGCCAGCACATTTTATGCTAAACCTTACACTAAAAAAGTGGTAGTTTGAGTTAACTTACACATAGTTTTTCTGTTTACAGGCAAGATGGAAAGCGGAAATATGTGGGCATCTGGGAATCACATTTGTTTCAGTTTCTGAAATGTAACTAAAATAATCTTTTCTAAGCTTCAGTCCTGTTTTATTTACTGTTATTTGGATTAACATTTTTGAATTTGTCATGCCTAAGAAACCAAAATTTTTAGACAGGTAAAAACAAGGCACTCATTGATTTTTTGTTTTTTTCTTTTAACATATATTTTTTTAAAGTTCAGAAAATTCTTTCAATTTAAAATTACATTTTAGAGGATGAAATATTTTCAAATAAGAGTATTTTCACTCCAGAAGACATCTGCCCTTCTGTCTGCCCCATGAAAGGTCTCCTTAGAAGCACTAACCACACGCTGCATGCGGTGCCTGCCAGTGGGTCTGATGAACTGAGCTTGTGAGGAGCGGGGGCCTTTCGGGGGACCTGGGGGCTCGGGCAGGGAGATAGGGCAGCCCCACCACGTATCACAGGAGTCAGGCAGGCACCCGGGGGGCTCAAGTTTTCCAATGTGCAACATGATATCAGCAAAAAGAAGTGAAAAAAAAATTTAAGTACTTCAGGTGCTCTCCAAAATAAAAGAGAATTTTAAAAGGAAGAAATAATTATTTTGCAGCTGTGTGTACGAAATGCTATGTCTATTTCATGGAATTTGTTTTACATAGGGGAGGTCTCAACCAAAGAGGTTCAAGGTATGTAATTCAAACCACTTGCTTAACTGCTTGCAGGAAATATCATTTATTTCCCAAGAACCTTGATATTATCTTCTTCTACTATCTTGTATTGTTAATTTAGCTAATAGCAATTAAACTTACACATTTGCAGGTTTTTTTGGACTTGCTGTGGAAGAGTTGCACTTATCTAATATTCTTTGTTATTATTTTTACAGAAGATTTAAAATTTAAAGTTAAAATTTGTGCCTGAATTTCCACATACTTACAAAAGTCAACTTGGATTTGAAAAGTTTTGTATCAGAACACACTGATTTTGTGTGTATAATATATAAATATGACCTGTATAATTCATACTACCTCATTCATACCTCACAGGCACACTGCTCTTGTTCCTGATGTGGCAGTGGAACCTTAAAGTACTTATTTTATAACTTATTTTAATGACTAACATGCTAACGCTAAACAGTGACCCCAATCCAGCAAATAATTTATAGATTTATTTAAACACTTGAAGTTTGCGTGATTATGCTGTCGATTATACTCAATTACACGTAATTAAGTTACTTCTTGGCATTGTTCCCAGGGAAAATAGTGGGAAAAGGTAAGAAAATCTCTAACAATTACATTTTAAATCATGTATCACTGGAATATAGCTGTATTCAACATATATTGATAGCAAGAATTAAAAGCTTAATTTTTCCTTTTGCATGAAGCCTCAAGTCATTTCACAAATTGAATTACCATTAAGGAATTTCTGTATTTATCACAGAAAATCCATGTGTGTATTCCTTCTAGGAAAACAACTGAAAAGTTCCAAAGCAGTAGGGAAAACAGGGGAAAATTTTTTTAAAACAAAACACCTTTATAAAACAATTCATTAGAGTATTTTTCCCACAGTAATAAAGAGTAAAAACCCAAGGCAAATTCATGCAGAAATGCCTTTTGCAGTTGGACAACTTTTTTTCCCACAGTTTCTGTTACACTTGGATTGGTTTGCCTTACATGGATAATTTGCAAAGAAAAATATACCTTTTTATGTGCACATGCAAGGCAAGATGAGTGAATGCAAAGATTCACATTAAAAAAAACCCCAATAAGCATGAGTCCTGTTAGATCCAGGTGGTAAAAGCAGCAACTCAAAGGGAAGGCAAAGGCTACTCAATGTGAATTGCCCAGTGCATGTGCCCTCTTTCTCTCTGTTAGTCACTGTAAATTTAGTAACTTCCCCTGATACCTTACTTTTCCATTTCTGTCAGCATTCCAGCCCACCTAATTTTTTCCTAGCATCACTTCAGTGTTTTCTTAAAGCTTGCTAGCCAAATATTTATAAAACTCATTTGCAGAAACATGAAGTAAAATAGGACACTGAGTTCAGCACACTGCAAAAATCTCAAGAAAAATCTTTGTATTTTGCCTAGCACTTTTTGTTACTTTAAATATTTTTCAGAAAATGATCTCTGCAGTAAACTAGGATCTCTGAGAACATCTTGAATGCTTGCTTCCACTTTGAATCCTTGCAAAACACTTGGGAAGAGTGCTGATTCCTGTAAATACTTCAAACTGCTTTTTGCTAGCTTTACTCGTCTATTCATTCAGTACGCCTTGTTGGGGATTGTGCAGCACTGAAAATACAAGTTATGGATTTTTCAAATATCAACTCTCTTTGTAAAAAATAAAGCATAGCAAAAAATTCTATTAAAAACGGTTTAAAGGAAAATGGTCTAATCACAAAAACTTCCAGATTCTTCAGAAATAGAACAGTAAACATATACAATGTTACAAGAAAATCAGAATGTAACCATAGTAAAAATTAAATGAACCATGTTATAGACATAGATGTTACCTATCTTTTCTAAGTACTGGTATCCAGATTGCTCTAGTCTCCACACCAAAGATCTTACATGTGGAATTATACACGACACACATATTTTCTAAAGATCCTTATGCATAATTCTTGCTGTTTTATCCCACAATTGTTCTCAAAACACTTCTCCTCTGAAGGCCGAGGCACTTTGAAAGAAAATTTGTCAAATATACATGAGTAGAGAGAAATTTATGATAATGATCCACTTAACTAGCAACAGACTCAAATTACCCTATTGGAATGCAGTACCAGTATTAAACATGGCACACCTTGAACCAGATCAGGAATTTTTACATGTAATAAGCACATTTGAGTGAATGCCATGAACCAATTTGTCCAATTTATGAGAAATGTCTGATCAACATCATATTTATTCTATTTTTCCCTCATCTTGTATCTCATTAGTATCTCGTATCTCATATAATATCTGAAAATCATTTCAAGTCACGAGAATGTATTTCGGTATCAATTCTGAAGTAATTTTACAGGCGTATTTCTTACTGTTTTGAAGGATTTGTGGGAATCCATTGCAAGAATGTATTTATCTTCACAGCCTTCCTATGAGGAACCTCAGTTTTACCTCTGTATTTTATATGTCAAGATTGTCAAAGAATAAGTTTCACTGGAAGTTATTAGGGGACCATGGAACAGATCTCTATTCCTTCAGAGCCCTAAAAGGCAACAAGAACAGTTGGATCATTTTTTTCTTTTTGAGGAGATACAGTTGCAGGCAGACATACAGTGTTGGATAGCTGAATCTTATTCTGACTAGCAACCAAAAATAACAACCAAAAATACAAGAGAGAAAAGTACACAATCAGCTAGCTACACACTATTTAAGCAGGAGCTTTAAGACACAAAACACAAAACCTTCCAAAAGCAGATGAACTAACAGTTACTGTTTATGGATCCTTAGTAACTTAGGCAAAGGAATTTTCCAAGAGCTCAGGAAAGTGAAGCTAGCTGCCTTTGCCCTAGGGAGAGCTTGGGGGGGCAGAGCGATAGCTGCAACTGCTCTGCTTGCCTTCTCTTTGCAGCACTGGCCATAACAATAGCCAGTGTGGCTTTCAGAGGTTCAGCCCAGGCAACTTTGCTGCCTCTGGCAGTCTACTGCTCCGGGCAACCTTACCTATGCCTAGAACTAGCAGAGCATTAAATGATACATGCACACATTGTCCGTATGCACACACAGAGCATATATCTAAAAATATTCAGTTGAAGGCTGTACATTTCTCTAGTAAGATTTTGCTAATAAACATAATGATCTTTTGTTTTCCTTGTAGCTTTATTTTTCTGTGTAATTCAATTTATTTGTTGTTCTTTCCCTATGTTACATGTCTGCAGAACTGATAAGTCAAAGCTGGTAGCTGCGGGTCCAAATCAATAAGAAAAAAATGGGTTCAGAAACTGCTGCAAAATTTATTATGCCTCTCTGTTCACTGGCGTGAAGCAGAAAGGGGACTTGAAAAAGAAGCTCAAAGCAGTGGCAGCTAAAGTTCTGCTCCTTACTCCTTTTGCCCAATATCCGCAAATGCTCTGTGAGGTTCTTGCACTCCGAGCTCTCAAAGAGCTTTAGGAATCGATGTGGAACTCCGTATCTGCCAACTGCTTTGACAATTCTGGTTAAAAATAGTATATGTTCAGTATTATTTAGTTTTATTGGTAGCACTTAATCAGCTGCCTGAAAGACTGCAGGATCAGTCTGCATTGCCATTTTTCTTTTTTCTTTAATACTGCCCTTTTTTCCTTAGCTAACAAATACTGAGCCCTTCTTTTCACTTACTTTATCAACACTAAAGTGTGCTATAAACCAGTATTGTTATGGTTGAACAGGAATTAATGTGTCCTCTAATAGCTGTCTAAAATTTTGCAAAACTAAACAACTATTGTCAAGTTATTTGCCTTAGGAAAAAAGCAATCCCTTCTTTAACTGATATTCAAATTTCTGATGCCATGCAACAAGCGCCAAAAATCTGATTATATAATTTTTCAAAAATTATTCTATTGCTGGTTTTATTTTCTGCAAACTGCAAATCTGCAAAGATTTTCTTAAATTTTGAAATAAAAAAACTGGTGAAAATATTACCAAGCATGACATTGCATTCTTTAAAAAAATATAAATTAGCCATAAATTTTAAATAGACACCTCTTGTTTATTAGTTTCCAAGCAAATGTTACCAAAAAGCTAAATTATAGTTGAGATATTATAATGTCATATTTCATAATGAAATTTAGAGTTTGAATTATTTTGTTCTCTTAATTTTGTAAAGTTGAATATTATCTGGTAAAATGGATATTTGACTAACATTTAAGAACATACAGACATAGTATAAAATGACTGCACTTTCAATGGGAGCTATACATGTAAGTCCAACAATGTATGGTTTGGTATGACTTATAATAATTTATTTCAAAATATCACCCTTCCTAGAATGAAAAAATTAAAACAGCCAGAGAACTGAAAATTCAGAAGAGTTAGGTAAATTAAGTTTTTAACTCTCTAGGATGACAGTGCTGGCAAGCACAACTTTTATGTTTATGCAAAATATAATTTTTATTAAACTATTTTAAAAAAATACAGGATTATGCATAAGGGAAGATACTTACAGATCCTGCCACTTGAGAGGCACTCTGAAATTCATCAATATCTTCCGTAAGTGTTTCAACCCCGGGTTC
Source organism: Platalea leucorodia (assembly GCF_965183815.1). NCBI lineage: Eukaryota > Metazoa > Chordata > Aves > Pelecaniformes > Threskiornithidae > Platalea > Platalea leucorodia. The sequence continues at coordinate 37,568,984 of NC_138823.1, forward strand.
TTGAGCTGTTCCAAAGAGGTAGAAGAGAAGTAAATCACTCTAATTAAGTAAGCATTAGTCACTTTGAAAATAAAATGCCTATAAATTAACTGATGGGAAGGTAAATGTGGCTACTGTAAACGCACTGCTTTTCAGTTACACTTCAATGGATTTTAATTTATGTCTGATTTTAATTTATGTCTGATTTTATGTCTGATTTTAATTTATAAGCTTAACACAATGTGGAACAGTGTCTCTAACACAATTAGAGTGATAAGCAAGCTTCCTTCAGCTGCCAAGGTGTCTCGTAGGTTATTTATTATTTTTATTATTAAAACTAAATACTGCTTGTCCTTTACACAAGTCAGCAGTGGATCTTCAGCTTTAAGAAAATCAATAAAATTAAATTTCATTAATTCTGTTAAAATAATTAGAATATAGTTAAAATCCTTGAAGTAAGAAGTTCTGGTCACTTTAGATAACGTTTAAAAGCCATGCAAGCTATAATTTTTGCCCATACTGCCACCTTTGTAAAACAACATGACTTGGTGAGAAGTCTAGAATGCCTCTTTGAAACATACATAATGACTTAAAACAGAATTTATGTACCTATGTCAGAGAAAGCAATTTACAAGTAACAAGCTCTGCAGTTTCACTCTTTGCTTGACAGTCTGCTACGCACTTAGCTGCTGTTCATAACCTGCCTAAGAAAGCAAGATGCCCTGAGCTTCCCCAGGTTCTGCTGTTATTTGGACATTTAGCAGGGAGGTCCTTATGTTTCCAGAGTGCCCTGATTTGTTAAACAACTCAGAATATACTTGCTAAAAGACAGAACTATACTGAAGTACGGCAACTATGGTTACCACATTCATTGCAAACACAAATGAAAGTGGAGGAAGAAGAGGTGATGATGATGCAAAGTTGTGGTCAGAGAACTGTGCAGGAATTGGGAGATGATGCCACATTTCTGCCACTGTCATATCTAGTTCTCAACCCTAATTCCCACATATTTGCATCCTTACTAATTTTTTACCCTGGCCATGCAGTTCCATCTGGAATAGCACTATATGTATTTCGTACGTTCCTATTTCTATTGAATATCCCCAGTTTCAAACTTTTCCTCTACATCCAAATGCCTGTTTTGAACTTTCTGGTATACTGGCACTTTAAAGGAAAAAACAATATGTAGAAGCCACATATCCTAGTCTTTTCAAGTTTCTTCAAGTAGACGTTCTAGTTTCAACCGGACAGAAACAGGAGCTGGCTAACTGCAAATAATAAAAACCAGTGACTCCTGTTTGATAGCGACTGAACTACTTATGTGAAATTTGCTTAGTATAATTTATTTAGCAAACTAACTATTATGCATCACAGCGTAATCTGTAGATCTAATAACACAATAGAATAGGAAATACCACATGTACACACTGTGGCATAGTACCATATAATCTATTGTTTTCAGTCCAATTATATTATTCCAGGTAGAATCACAAAAGAAACAAGTCTTTGCCCACACCCCAGAAATACGTAGAGTTGCATACTTCACTGCAAAGTAACTCATTTTACAAACAGCTTTTCTCAGACAAATTGAGGAGTGGTTTAGAAGTTTAGAAGTGCTACGCTTTTCATTTATCCAATATTAAGAGTTTACTCCCTAATAAGTTATAGTATTTTAAGCTTCCTTCTACAAGAATGCACAGACTGCAAAGATCCTATTTGCAATAATGTCTTCTTTTCCTGGCTTATATCATGGCTTTCACTCAAAGGGTACGGTACTTTTCAGCAAAAGAGACTGAAACAAGTGAAACAAGGTCCTATGGCACTTATACGCAACTGGGATTTAATGAACAATTATCCTTTAGTGATACTATTTCTTAATATCCAAATTAAAAAAAAAAAAAAAAATACACAGTAGCAGATGACCTCTACAATCCCCCGACCTGAAAAACAGACTGGGGGTTGACAGATGCAGATTTTTAGTGGATCAGTCCTGTTGCAGTGCCTATCTTTTGAAGCCTCAGCTGTTCTCCTCATCTATCTGTACAGAACAAGAGCAAGGCTTAATGGAGGACTGATCCAAGAGACAAACCTGACAGGCTTGGCATCTACAGGGGAAGTTTGCTGTGTGGTCACCGAAGCTGCTGCTTCTAATCAAAATCAAGAACCTAGCTATTAAATTCTTCCCTTAGTTCTTTCCTGTGAAGTTGTACAATGGGAAAGAGAAACAGTTTTAGGACAGTAAAAAGAAACTGCAGCGTTAAAGCATCTTGCGTTCTCTGATCTTGAGATCTGATTCCCATCATTTTTTACTACTTAGATCAAACACAACTCTGTCCAGTTCAGCAGGATTATACTAGAGGGAAATCAGTGTAGTGGTTAATTAGAACCAGATCCAGATTGCCCGTGGAGTCAGTATAGTGCCTGATGCTGCAGATGATCTTTTTACATAAGCTATTACATTGACTTTATTAGGTGGAATTGCTTTAATAATGCTTATTTATAAGGGCTGTTAGATCAGATGTGCTGCCAATTACTTCTGAACCTAGTTCATCTGAAATCCACAAGAGAGATGCTCCAGATCTAACAACTTAACAATTTCCCACTAACCCAGAAATGGATCATTATCTAAACAAAGCTACACTCAACTTCGCTGTGCATCAGCACCTTGCTTGCATATTCTTGAACAAATGGTTTACATCAGCACTTCCCAATGCATACTTTTCTCTCAGTAAGGTCATTGGTACTGATAAGTAAAAGCAGAAAATAAACTCAAATAAACCTGGTAAGTGAAGCCTGTTAGTCACTTTTTCATGTTATAATACATTCTTAACAGGACATAACTAAAAATTCAGTGCAACATGATGCCTTGGTCACTTAGGGTTTTCTAACTATATCTTTAGGAGTCTCTTTTATCATCTTCTTCTCATACATAATATTTATTGGAAATAAATATCAGATGCACAGAAAGCAAGTAATCTGCTGCATTTATAGGAAAGATTGATAGAATGGGCAGTTGCCTGAGTCCGTGCCTGTTTCTAGTCTGTGCCTACTTGTAAAATCCAGCTGTGCTTTTTTTCAAATCAAAATGTATTACTAGCCAAGATTTTAGGAAAAAAAAATATATTTTGAAAGACTGAACATTTCTGAGAGCACCTCTTGACAGAAATTTGGCAGTACCTCACTGTTGACCTCAGTCCTTTTGCCCTAGGGGCTTTGCTATTTTCTAGCTATATGACTAACAGGTTCATGTATATTCACAGACATGAGAGAGATGTATTTATAACAACATGAATGTCATTGCCCCACCTATCTATCTAACTTTTACTCCCTGTATTTTTATTGGAGGTGTTTTTTTACAGAAAGCGTTCTCCATCTTCTCTATATCCCTCTTGACCACAGTGTATCCAGAAGCATATAAAGTGGTCCAAGTTACAATGGCTATAGCACTCTTGTGCTCCATATTCTGGGACCATGAAAGATCCAGCTTCATTATTACACAGCATCCAGCACCTTCTGACAGTTCCACTTTCTTTAATCCTGGTGCCTCTGCCACTTAGCAATAAAATAGCTTACTATTTTATTGAAGCCTACAGTTTCAGAAGATGGCATGGCAAAGTGGGCATATTTCCACTCTAAGAACAAAGGTACACAGGAAGGTAAAAGGAAGGCAGAGATCTGTTCAAAACAAATTGTTTCAGGAACTGAAGAACTTTTTCCTACATGTACATCTTACCCCTCTACTTGTTTCTGCTGCAATAATCTCAGGCTTGCATACGCCCTTACCTATCCCAAACAAGCCACCACCACCTCCCTTCCTGGGGATTACCCTTATAACAGAATTTCTCCTTCTTTTCACAGGGTTTGAGTGCAGTCACCAGTCTTGGTCTCTCTTGCTGGCAATCTTCATCAAGCTTGTAAGAACATCATATTTTGAGATTTTGAGTCCCCTATTAATTTTTTTTTATAAAGTTATCAATGGTAGATGAAAGGAAAAACAAACAGCATGACCACATGAAGCCATGCATTCTCACAAAACCAGCTTGAAAAACTTTGTCTTTAAAAACATACTAGTTACTAATGCTGACATACACTGGTTTACAAATGAGGCAAGAGAAATGAGGGAAAGCTCAGGTTGCCGTCATTCCTAATAGCACAGCTAATAGCACTAAATAGAAAACAGTTAGTAGGATAATTAAAAACAACAAAAGTCAGTTCCGATTTGTTTTGCATTAATTAATCAACATAGCTAACTTTGTGGCTGCTGAAGACTAAACTGCAAATCAAATCCTCCAATTAATAGACTCGGCTGGTTCTGCCCAACAGTAAGGGAATGGACTGAAAGATTTCTCTTTGCAGATTCTCTGTCCAAACCTCTATTCCTTTCTGGCTCCACTCCAGTGACAGCTAAGATAAAGTTAACCTTCATCAACTTCATCTTTCATAGGAAAGCAGGGCATTCTCTGGCAGGATATCCCTTAGGAAGTGCCTTTTCCATTAGATTTCAGGTGTTACTCTGTTCAAAAACCTCAGCAGAAATTGAAACAAGGCTAAGTGTCCTGACTGCAGATTAGCACAATGTATGATTATGTTTGTTTGAGGAGAAAAAAATGTTCTTCAGAGCTATTGTATAAACTCCTTTTTATTGTATTTTAACTCTAGTCAGTGGCGCTTGGAGAGATCAGAGAAGCATTTCTGATACTTAGTTTAAAAATGGGAGAAATTCTATAACTCTTTTTATTTTTACTGTATATTATTTGAATCCTGTGGATGCATTTGTAGTATTAAATTAAATGTTTCAAAGACATAGAGGCCAACTGGCAATGAACAGCCCACGTCTATGCTATTAAGCTATTTTACATCCAAAATAGTGTGCTAACATACAAACTGTCCACTAAGAATGAATCCTGGCCCAAGGCGACTCCCAAAATATGCCTAGGAATTATTCTGGAGTGTTAATTGACCATGACAAAAACCATGTTAGGGGCTCTTCTAACAGATTTGAAGTGTAAATGATTGAGTTCAAATGCCCAGGAACACTCTGGAAGTGTTCCATCTTCTTTTACAGACATAACCTCTATTCTTAAATTCAAGATGTTGGCGTTTGTTTTTGGGTTTTTTTATAAGCAGCAAATCTTTATATAACTTACCATCAGATTCTGACACTGCTGGCTCAGATGTTTGAGATACCATGGAGACATCTTCTGGCCTTTCTGCCAAATTATCTCCTTGCAATCTGAATTGTGGAAAAATGGAACAAAAACATTTGCAATCATATTCCATAGATAAGACACATAAGTGTTATCTCTGACTACATACCCTACTTACAACATTGTCCTAATTTAAAGGGTAGCTTTGCTGAAAAGCCAACATCCATGGTTCAATCACATCATCCCAGAATGTCTAGTAAACAAAACTAGCCTCTAAGAAACAGTCAACTGAATCCTAGCTTGTGTAACTTTGTAAGACTTATTTTAAAAACAGTGGGGTTTTGGTGGTATCACGTGCATATGAAAGCAAGCTTCCTTCACTACATTCAAAAATATTTTAATTGAACAGGACAGTACTGGGTGTCCATGTCAAGGTGTTGGCAGTGGCACGGCTGCAGGGGTGAGGAGAGGCTGGGGCTGACCTGTGCCAGATGCAGGCAGTTCCATCCGCCTCGAAAAGACCCACGGCAGGACACAGCTGAGCCCCTCAGCCAAAACAATGGCGCCTTGGAGAAAACATAGTTAAGGAAGAGCAAAGAATGCCACACAGGCAGAAGAGCAGCGAACAGAAAGAGTGGGAAACAGCAGAGGGAACACCAAGGTGAGAGGAGGAGGTGCTCCATGCTCCAGAGCAGATACTCCCCTGCAGCCCATGGTGAGGAGCACACCAGAGCTGATACCCACTGCAGCCTGTGGAGGACCCACACCAGAGCAGGTGGATATGTCCTGCAGGGACTGTGGCCTGTGGAGAACGCACAATGGAGCAGATTTTTTTCCTGAAGGACTGCAGCCTTGGGGAGAGCCCACGCTGGAGCAGGTGAAAAGTGTGAGGGAGAAGGAGGGGCAGAGAGGAGCTGCTATGGACTGACCACAACCCCCCCCCTCTCCATCCCCCCTGCGCCGCTCAGGGGGCGGGGAGCGGAGTCTGGAGTGAAGGGCTGAAGTTGGGCCTGGGAAAGGGGGGAGGTAAGGTGTGCTTTTAATGTTTGTCTTTTTGTTTCTCTTTACCTACATCTATTTTAATTGGCAATAAACTAAATTAATTTACCCCAAGTCTGTTTTGCCCACAATAGTAACCGGTAAGCAATTTCCCTGTCTTTATCTCGACCCACAAGCTTTTTCATCCTATCTTCTCCTGTCGTCCTGCTGAGGGCAGTACGTGAGCGAGCGGCTGGGTGGGGGGCTGGCCCTTAGCCAAGGTGAACCCACCACAGGGAAATACATACAAGAATATTTCCTCCTCCTTTGTTACTTTTTAAAAGAAAAAGTACAGTAATTATGGCAGGCTTCATCTTCAGGCTTTCCTCCTGCATCAGCTGACCGCAATGCCTTGACAGCGATTTACAAAAATAGCCCTTGTATCTGTTCTTTTAAATGAGCATCCCAAGAGTCCCACCATCCTTCTTGAGGCTCTCATGAATCCTGAGTACAGATTCTGCTCTGAAGAAATGGTTTGTAGCTCTTAACACAATATAACTGCCATTTACATAAAGGTTATCTTACCTTGAATTTATTCAGACATGAAAAGAATAAGAAAAATGCAATTCAATTTTGCAAAGCCCAGGAATCATAAAAATGCATTGAAGTAAAACCTTGGGGAAAGAAATAACTTATCTCTTAAAATAAGTTCCTTTTACTCTGTTTTCTCACTCTCTGCAGCTGTTTTACACTAAACTTTGAAGCAACCTTTGAAACCAAGCAGAACCCCCCTATCTGCCCTATCTGAATTTCACATTTTATGACTCTCACAGTTATCTAATATATTTCCATCCATAAGTCATCTATTTGTTTGTACCTTCTCTAACCATTCCCCCCACACACAATTACTTTATCTCCTTTTATTGCCCCTGGGACAGTTTATTTATGACAGAAAGCTCAATGTAAATTCATAATGACTCTTACCTGAGGATCCAGTTCCACAGAACACAAAACTCCTCAAGGCAACAAAAGCATAAAACTTAGAAGCCGTAAACCTAATTTTGAAAATGACTTCTATCAATCCTTTACAGCTCTATACCTGGTTTGTAATGCTCTAGTTACCAATTCTTAAAAAGCCTGGCTTGTCAAACAGGCTCTTCTAAAGATGACAGTCAAACAGAAGCAAATAACTCTGTACCATTATCATAAATATATTCGAATAGGGAGAAAACAAATTGCAAATGAAATAACCACGCGAAAAAAGAAGATCTCAAAAATCGCATCATTGCCCTTTGCATTAAAATCCACCTGTCCTCCTTCATTACATACATATGCATGTTTACTGCAAGCACATATTAAAGCTTATAAGGATATGCATGGAATTGCAGGAACCAGAAGTGATGTACTCTTCTCTGTGGCCATGCTGATAGTTCATTTGTGCTTAATTAAAAGGAAAATTACTCCAACTTTCTCTGCTTATATTGCAGTTATATTTTCATAAATCCAAGCCACACATGAAGAACTGAAATTATTCTCATCTGATTCTAGAAATTAAATATATTTAAGTGGCCCACTGCCTCATGAAAAACATGAAAAAAAAATCTTTTCAATGTCAGAAAAGCCATTTCATATGATTTCCCTTTGTAGAAGGAAATGGTTGGGTGAACTGAGTGGGTGGATGGACGGGTGGATGGGTGAATAAGATGTTTGACATATCTGGACCTCATTTTCACATCCAATTTTCAACTTATTTATGTATTTCTTACATGTGGATTCGTATTGCAATAGATTCTCATGTGACTCAAGCAACAAAAGAAGTCACAAACACTATTGCTCGCCAGAAGAATTCTGTTACTTGGACTATTCTGGTTTCTTCTTCAATAGCAATACTATTCATAGGACACCTCCACAGTAAAATGAAAACACTTAAAAATTCTTAAGCAATAGATTAGAAAGAAGCATACATCTAGAAGAGCTTCTGAATGCTTCAGAAGCTCATTATACAGACATGTATTTTCTAATCTGTCCTTGCTTATGCTACTTTCTTCTCTGGTTTATTCTTGCTGACTGTCTTCCAAGAAAAGTGTGTTGCACCATGCTGCAAGCATCATTAATGTTGGAAGGCCTAAGTTATGAGATCCACTTATCTGGTCCCTGGTACTACAAAAGCAATTTCATCTCCAACTCTTTTTCTTGCAGACTAGTTGCACACAGAAGTGTGAACTCCAAGGTAGACTTGATTCGTTATTGCCAGATACCAGATAGAAATCCCTTTAGCAAAAAAAGGTAATAAGGCGACTATGAAAAGAGCAATGTATATGAGAGTCATATCCTTGTTTGCAAAGCAATCTAAAAAAAGTCGAGCTTTTCCAAACTGGTGGCTAGCTTGGAAAATCTTAGCTGTTATTTTCAATATGTACTCTTAAAAAAAAAAAAAGACAAAAAACCAAGATACTAAGAATTACCATCTTACTAGTACTTTATGGACTATTACAGTTATTAACCAAAACATTATTTCAGCTATTAATATTTTAATGGGAGTCTAAACTTGATACCTGATAGCCAACATTTTTTTCTATACACATTCTGTTTATAGTGTGATCTCTTTCTTAGAGGCCATTTCAGTTACATTCAACCAGCTGCATGTTGGAGCTTCAAGAGCTACAAAGGCAAACGACCTCCAGGCAAATATTTCAATTTCCTCTGACCCAAAAATGCATTCTGTAGGACTTGTTCCAAGAAAACTGCCAAGGACTTCAGGACCAAAGGAATTCTGAATAAGTTCTACAGGATGGGTACAACAGCATTATACTGGGTCTATCACTACAAACAAGCTTGTGGGTGTGTGAAACACAGTCATACTGCCAGTATGATTTAGAAAATATGATACAACAAGAGTATGCAAAAAGAGGACAAAACAATTTCATCTATAGTCCTTGAATGAGTCACAGCATAATAAAATCCTATACTGCCTCATCAGAGGAAGGAAACAGCAAATAGGAAAAAAAGAGTTAAGATGGAAATTATAGATTTTTTTTTTTATCCGCTACTTTGAAAAGGTCATTTCACACACCTGAACTATCTATAAGCACACACAGTATTATCTAAGAAATGGCAGTGACTAAAATCAGTAAAAAGAAAACATGTTGATTCCTTTAGGATTCAGATTAGGAAAATATTTCCTCTTGATTTAATATTTGACAAAACAATGTTTTCTACAAATGTTTAAGATTTATTACCTTATCAAAGATTTTATATTATTTCCATGTAAGTTACCTTGATCTACTGTGTTAATTATTCTATTAGTGATGGTTCAGTAATTGGAAGTGGGAGTAACCTACCTAAAAAAAACCCTTCCTTTTTTTTTGTTTGTTTAAAAGTTCAGTCGTCTTAAATTTTCACTGGAAAAATGAAAAATTACTTCAGCATGCACAAAGGTGATACAAAACAAATGTTGCAGTTTTGATTCAGTAACATATTTATCTAAATAGATTACTCTTTGGTTTAAAATCATGCCCATGATAAGCGCATTGCTGAACTTGAGCATTTAGGATGTTTTTCTTTCTTAAAACATAGATTGTTGGAGAACAGGGCATGTCATCAAGATGAGGATATTACAGTTTGATATTTTAATAGAAGTCACCTATTTTACCAGATGAAAAAATACTAAGATGAAACTATTATTTGAATCCCAGCTGCTAAACTGAAATGAAAATGAGGTTAACTCCGTGATTTACGTTGCGTAACCTCTCACCAATGAGGCTGTGTGAAATAACCTACATAAAACCCCGTTCTGACTAATATGACAACCTCTTTTTGAACATCTTCAATATTTCCCTGGCAATTCTGAGTGCTCAACAACACCTCAGAACACATTGTTCTGTGGTATCACAATTACCAACAGCCTTAATGAAACACTTGTAAATCCCTATGATTACAGAGGTGGAAGACAACTCACTGACTCATTGATTCCATCCTGCGGGCAGCACAAGAAGCAATACCCTAGAGAAGTATCAGATACTAGTGCCTACTCTAGTTCCATTTGTTGCAAAAAAAAGTGAAATAAAGCAGACTAATGGCCATAAATGTTTCAACTTATTTCCATTTTCAAGATGACAGACTGTTCCAGGGGAATTTTACAGGGATTAAATATGCAGCATGTAAGTATCTGTTACATGAATTTAGTGACAGGGACATTGTACACCAAGCCGGTGGGCTAAGGATTCAGTGCAGCCCTGCATTTCCTGCCTGGTAGATGAGATCTCTTGAGTGGCTGTTTGGTGGAGTCCAGCTGGAAGAGACTGATCAAGTGCTACAAAGTCCCAAGCTTCTCTTGACCTTTCAGAAGAACCCATTCTAGCACTCAAAGAAAGACGAACTTTTCTGATGGCACAACTTAATGAGGAAATGCCTCACGAAGTAACTTTATTTCCCTTCGTAGCAACCTCCTCATCCTGCCACCCTGTTTTCAAAGCCACAATAACATCCCTGTGGCAATCCAATCATTACTATAAGGAGAAAACACTAAGTGCATCTTGATCTTTCTTCTAGCATTACGTAGCAGCTGGAAATGAACTGGCACAGTATGAGCAGTCATTCTGCAAGATCAGCTTTGCTTTGAGCTTGAACAGTCATCCAGCATATCATTTGTTTCTAGATTGTACTGTCTGTTTGAATCACATTATAGAGTCAGATTCTTCCATGCATGTGCATAAAGCAAAGAGTATTCTGTTAGTACTAAAGAAGGAATGAATAAGTAGTATGAATGAATACATGCTGTAAGGCATTTTAAAGTCAACAATGAGGTTTCCATAGCAGCAACATATTCCCCATTAGATGACTTTGAAAAACTAAGAGCATTTCCCTTTTAGTTTCTGAAATTTACCAGTAAGTCTTTTTGATACTATAACACGTGCTACTTAATTATGCCAACAATATTACAGTTGGAGCTATCTACGTAATTTTATCTAATTACAGCTATATAGAAGTAGACACAAGAAAGGACCCTTACATAAGGAAGGTCTGTTCTCTGCAATATGCAAATCTTTGAAATGACATCTACTTTTTCTAACACCGTTTACTAGGACATATCTCTTAGTGATCTTTTTGTCTAATCAAACTGATATTACTTAAGCAGACTGTGTGGTGAAACTTGTCATTACTATCTGAAAGTTAGTCCTTCCCAAAACTTGACATATTTGACGAGGAAATAAATGTTACAGTATGCAAAGGCCAGCTGAGTTTATTGCTCTTCTTTATTGTAATCAGCTACATGGCATGTCATTACACTTCCCCATTCTTTTTGTGTGACAGAACTAGCGGTCTTGTTTTCAAATCTCTCTGATACCTATCAATATCCAATTTACATGAGCTATTAAGAGGACAGCTTCTTGACGTTATGGTAATTGCTGCTTTAGAAAGATGTTAGATTGATGGCCTCACTTAGAAGCTGAAAAGAAAGAGACAAGATGATCCTACAAAACAATTCCTTAAATGAAACCAAAATCCATCTAACAGCATCCTAAAATGACTAATTATAATGGGTACCTAATAAAGTGTGGGTATAGCGGGGATGGTAGGAGAGAGTAATGCTAGAGGAGCTGTAATTTCTCCACTTGTACCACCCCTAAAATAATGCAGTAGCCCTCATACAGCTGCAAAGTTTCTAGACAACAGGAGACTGGAATTAAACTATATCTTGGGGAAAAAACAGCAGGGAACAGTTGAGGAAGCTGAATTAAAATTGATTTTTTGCTCCACAATTTAAAGTTGGCATGCATTTTCAGATTCGAAATTTGTGGAAACATTTACACTTGAGCAAAATGGATTTTTTAAGAGGTAAAACAAAGTCCTGCTTTGAGGGCAAATATGGGTATGTCTATACTTGAGTGTGTACATGACTGCAAGTACAGATGCGGGACAAATTCCTACCTTAGAACTCCTCCAGTGCACTAAATGTAGACAAACACTATGATTGTCCTCTATGTCAACACTGTTACCCTATGATATTCTTAAAATTCGTAGTAAATGAAATTAAAGTAAACTCCATGTTATAGCAGAATACTACAATAAAAAAAAAGTTCACTGGTGAACACCATTCTCGCTATTGCTATTAATGGATTAGATACTTCCAAGGACTACCTCAGATTCACAAATATAATTAAAAACACTTAACCACAAGCATAGGTACCTTCTAACATCAGGGCCTAATAAGAAGGAATAAAGTATCCTGAAAACAGAGAAATGGAAATATTTCTGATACCTAATATTGAGATACATGCTCTTTAGTATTTGTTCTTTGTGTAGACTACTAATTCAAAGCATGTGCATTATAAATTGCCTTGTACTAGTGTATAGTAGAGGTTGTGCTGGAGGAAATTTTTGTGTCAAATCAGATACTAAACAGGAGAGGAGATTCACCCTCAGAGGAGGGTGACTGTTCACTCACAGACAGAGTAATTGGGATTATATTTAGATTAATACTATTCTGACATAGTCTTCCAGAAATATGTCACTTAACTCAAATAACCAAATTCCCATACTATTCCTCTCAAATACGAATCAAAAAAACCCAAACAGAAGAATGTTATCATTTTTTGGACAAACTCTCCTTTAATCCCCAACTAAACAACTACAGGCAAGAGTTACATAATTACTGTGTACGTGACTGGCCTTCAAATTCTGGTACACGACTATGGGACTTCTTTTTAAACATAGCAAACTAGAGCTGGATAAATTTGCTCAAATTCTGATGTTCCCCAGAGGTGAAAAACAACAGAAACTTTGAAATTCTACTTGAGAAGAAATCCTGAAAACCTGTTATTTCAAGACAATACAAATACTTCTGCTGCCTTTTTAGTAATAAAGAAAAATTCCTCCAGGGGCTCCAAGACAGTAAAGGGCACTCCCCGAGGAGCAAGTGGGAAATCACATGTCTGAGAATTGCAGCTCCAGCCATTCTTTCTGCTTTGCCCTGTGTCAGCTAGATTTTGCTGAATCTGGATAATTTCTGTAAAACATTTTGGTTTCTGTGAATCATTGTTTCCTAAAGAACACACATTTCATTGGAAAATTCCTGATCTGCTTTGCTGAAGACTCAGCTGACTTCTTTGAGATAAACATGGTGAGAAGTAGGGGAAAGTTCAGCAAAGAATCCTTAAATCTTTCAGCAAAAAGAGCAGTAAAGCTGTTTTCATGTTCACCGAAGATCAGTGTACATTTTTAAGGCTACAACCACAATGAAAGGTTCTCAACTCTGAAAAACAGAGGTAGTGTCATGCTTGTATTAGAATCTTAATTAAGGAGATTTTGGCTTGTTGAATCACTGATTTTGCTTAAATTATTTCAAAGCAGGTTAACTATACTCTTGAAAAAATCCTAACAAATGCTTCAGCGATTTACAGTTAGTTTCTTTACGAAGTGGTTATTAACTTGGATCAAAAACTATAATATACATTTTGTAAGACTAATGAATAGCATGAACTTATTAAAAAAATAAACTTATTAAAAATATAACATGTTTCTTTGGCAACCAAAGGGAATTTCAGTCAGAGATGAGGAAAAGGATAAATTGGACTTACTGGACTTCCTTTTTTTTTTTTTCTTTTCAAATCATCTGCTTCCTTTATGTAATGTAAAACATTACATCTACATCTAACATCTCTCTCTGATATCACTGTAATATTGAATTATAATTTTCCTAGAACAAATACATAACTCCCGGGAAGTTATAGCAACAGAGATCAGACAACAAAAGTCCTGAAAGCCCCCACATGCTTTTAGGTTATATTGAATGTTTTCTTGCACCTTTCCCTAGCAACCTCAACACCACACCAGTAACAGTACTCCAAGCTTTATAATCATTTGTCCTGACTTGCCTATAATATGGTGAGTTTATTTCATTCTTTGTTCTCAAACATACTGATCCAAATTCTGATCTCATGGACCTTGACTTACTGTCTCCACAAGTTCTGCACTCCTTTATACTGGTGTAAAATCCAAAGCTTCTCCAGCATCTAAATATAAAGCCAGGAATTTCTGACCTATTCCATTTGTTCTACTAATGTCTTTTACAAAAATGAAAATGTTATAACTATGCCAGCAAAATTCTTAGTGTATTCACAGGTACAGAGAGAAAAAGATGTCATTTTTCTGGTATAGACTATGCCAGTTAATATAATAGTAAAATTATATTAAATAATAATTATTATTAAACAATATGCAGGCAAAAGTACTCTTTTGCTGGTAAAACTCTCCATCTGCTTTAGCTACATACCCTAGCTTCCTAACGAAGATTAGATTTTAAAAGAAGTTTATACAAATTTCAGATCAATAAACTATAGAAGAAAAATGTCTTAGATCTATGGGGGCAAACAACAGAGGATTGTGAATTCAGCGGATAATGAGGGTGGCTGGCACCTCTCAAGTCTGAAGTAATAATGGGAAAGCTCTGCAGCATGTCACCTTGTTATATTAAAAAATCAGTGTCATAGCTTCTGTTTTCACTGTAGACTAAAATACAGGAGGCATCAGCATTGAAGAGAAATGAAGTATGAGGACTATTGGATTATTCTGCAGAACATTATTCAGGAAGGTAGACGTTTCCAAAATTAAAGTATAAGACTACATGAATAAATACAGATATTTAACAAAATTTACGAATAACATGTAGGAATATAAACTCAGTGACATATTCAGCATGCTCCTCAACAGACATTTATGATTCCTTTAAATCCATTGTAAAGAAGTGGCACAAAGCTCTCAGGCTGGAGTAGGTTGTAACTACCATCAATTCTATTTATGTGAGATATACAGCATTCGTATTCTTTGAGTTTCACCCTGATCTAAGGTACAGTTATTCTAAAAAACTCCCATTTTCACTGATACTATTCGGATCACAGTCTGTTTCTTACTTTTGCACTCACTGTCTTAAGGACACTATTTCTCAGTGCTTGTACACTGAAACACAGCAAATTATCTGAAAATTCATAAAAAACGTAGTTAAAAATGGATTTTAGTTGAAGTCCATTCTCTTTCTGCAAATTAAAAGCATTATTTCCCAGCCACTCTTGAAGATTTTTGTGGAAACTTTCCATGTCACCAATACGTAATTCACAGCCATAATGTTTTCAGCTGGTAAAATTAGAATATCCACTTGCTGAGTAAAACTTACACATTGACACAGCCTGCAAAATAATCTTTTCTGTGTGCTGTTTGCCTTTTCAAAATGTCTGAATGCAGGTCTTTGTGCATTTAAATAAGTACACTCTGCAGCTATTTCTGAGGAGAACCAAAAGTGGAAATATATTTCCCAGAGTAAGGAATCCATAAAGAGACTGAATTATCTAATCCTTTTACAAGATGGGGAATTAAGCCATTATTATGGCAATCTTTTATCTGCTGCTGGCTTCAAACCATTATCTCACAGGAGAAAAATTACAGTCTTTGTCAGTCTTTTCAGACTTAACACTCTTTCTTCCCCTGTGAACCATTTTTTCTAGGACTTGTGAAAGGGTTATGTGTGTGTGTGTGCATGTGTGTCTTTAAGAGCTATATTAAACTGTTATCCAGAGCCTCAAATTATGACCAACAAGCTTCCCCAAGCTCATGATCTCCTGGCTTCCTCCCTATATCGTTTGCATCCAGAAGCAACTGCTATTGCTAATATACATCACAGTGTAGCACCAAACAGAAAGAATCTATAAACACTGCAATAAAGAATTAGCTTGCAAAGCACACATCAAAGAGAGCAAGGGAAAAGAAGGGGGAAAGGCTTGAGAAAGCACTTGTCTTTTTAAATTATTGAGGGGGTTAAATGTGTTTTGTAGGGCAAAAGAGAAAGAGATGTCTTGACAAGATCTACAAATGAAGGACATGATGAAAAGGATGCTACCCTCTATTAAACTGAAAGACAGTACAATAATTTTCAGGTCTGGGCAAAGCAATATTAATTTCATTTTCAAATATGCTCCTACTGCTTTCATTATTACAAATCAAGACTGTTACATTCAAAAGAACTAAAAAACCCTTTAAGTCTACTCTTCTTAGAATTTCGCAACAGCATTTTTAAATGTTTACATGTGTACCAACTTCCTAATACCAGTTCTATCTTTTTACAACCAGCCTGAGATAAAAAAAAATATAGCTACCACTGAACAATAGTACTTAGAAAAGATGTTCTAGTGACACATCATTAATTCACAGCATCTTATACTGTGTTCTTCCTTCATAACCAAAACCAGATCCTAATTCCTTGTCAGTAAAGTTACAGTAGGGCTATCTCCAGATGAACTTGGCTCACTAAGTGGCACATTTCCAAAACCAGTCCTATCATTAGAACAATATCTTAGTATGTATGTATGAGACGCAATTCACGTGCAAATTTTATGTACCTAGTATACACGTTTCAAGTAGAAGTCTATTTTCACTAACTTGCAAGCACTTATCTTTCTTCAAACAGAGTTCTTCCATTTCTCTTATGCTGATTAACAGTTTTAAGTCAAAAACAAGTCTACCCCACACATGCAGCCTTTAAGGAAATAAAATAGCTGTTAAATCAAACTCAGAGGGAAATGCTTCGTCTCTGAAAATACTGCGTAATGCAAGGACACAGACACACACTGTTCCTTTTAGAGAGATATATGCTTAATCTGAAAATACTGGTTTCTTCACAGTTTACATAATTTTTGATAACAGACCATGTTTTTATTATAACAGTATTTTGTGGAACTTCTGATAGGTCTGAAATTATTGCTTTGTGGATTTATCCAGTGGGAAATTGTGGTAAAAAAAGAGGGAGGAAAGAAGCCTGATCCTCCTGGGATTTCTGTCTGAGCACTTGATATAAATCTCCTGTCTTGTATTGTTCTCTTCCCAAGACACAGTTAAGATTTTGAAAATAGAGAGACCGTGGCCATTCTTTTAAAACACACATTCATTGGGAGTTTGCCATAAAACTAATTAAGGTTTGGGATTAAAAATTGTAATATCTTGTGCATTTTAGAGGTCAAACTTAGATCCATGAATTCAAAAAATCATTTGAAATCACATAGATATTCTTTATTTTGCCTACAGTAAGATGTTCAAAAGAAACATGAGTCAGTGAAAGAAAAGGCATATCAGTGTGTTACTCCGACAACTTAGCAAATCAACCTACTAGTTTTTAAAAATTAATTTATGTTCCCTGTCTCTGATAACAACTAGGACCAGTACAAAAAATCTTCTGAATTATTTTTTCTTTAGTGTTTTCCTATTTTTTTGAAAGAACAAGGAAGATACCAAACTTCTACAACACTCCAGGAAAGGAAAGATAAAGTGGTTTATTTTAGCTGTATTTAACACTTAAAAAATTAAGAGAAGACAATGAAGATGCTATTGTGGTTATTTACACATCAAAGCTGGGCAAATTAATCGCTGTCCAGTTTCAACTCAGGCAAAAAGCTAAATTAAAATGTTTTGACTAATTTTTTTTTTTTGCCCAAACTCTTTCTTTTCTAGTAATTCTTTTCATTTTTCTACCTTATAAGAAGTTCTAAGTAGAAAAATGAAAAATATGGGGTTTCTCCACAATTTTCCAAAGTGAAAGCAGATTTTTAAAAGTTATAAAGCACTACTATACAGAGTTTCATTTCCTTGTTTGCCACTCTTAAAAGGAAAAAGATGCAAATAAAACACTTTGTTTAGGACAAAATCTGTGAAGCTAGCACAAACATGAGGAAAATTCAAGCTCTTTGAAACAAGAGGTCCAATAAAACTAAAGTTACAAAAAAGAAAATAAAGGAAAAAAAGAATGAAAAATAGTGACACGAGTCATCTGGAATGGTTAGTACTTTCTCCTCTGTAAGAATAGCCACTTAGAAATAGTACACAGACAGAAAGCTAATACGAAATGCAAGACAGGAAAGAAAAAAATACGTATATATAATCAAAAGGTTTGGTAACAGTTGAAGACATAAACTTCCTAACATTCTGTGCACAAACTCCAATCAGAGAATTTTTCCCCCCAAATTATTTCTGTACCAACCGCTTTAGTTTGGAAACATTTTTTTCCCTTGGTACTTTGAAGTCATTTGTTCCCAAATTTCAGAAATATTAACAAACCAGAAGTTTCTGCCAGAAACTGAGTCACTAAGCTGGCTTTACCACTACTGGGCAGACACACAAAAACTATTCTTTACGCAAATACATGTACCAAACCATACGTATACCTGTATCCATTCCCAAGTATTACATCACAGCGTACAGAGCCAAACCAGGGATTATATGGAGGATTTGAGATATTATTCTTTCTGACACATCTGTATATTATTGATTAATTAGAAATATAAATTGTATTCCACAATATCATCCTGTTTCCTACCTTTCTGCTGCATGATTAGACAGAAATTAGCTGTTTCCTTTAAAAGATTACATGTTTCAAAGGTATTTGCACATGGAAAAAGGCTAAAAACTTTTATAAAGCCCACAAATAAGCAAAGTCCAAATCCTAGGGGGTTCTTTCTTACATTTCTGTGTAAAAGGTTGCACTCTAGACAGATCAAAACCCGTTTAAATGTACAAAAGGAAAAATGTACTTAAAATTCAGCATGGAGAATAAAGCTAGCAGGGAAAAAGGGGTCATAATGATTCAAAATCAAGCGGCCAATAAAAGCCAGAAAAAATGGAACTTAGTGGGGAACATAACAAAAGATTCAGATGCAAGTCATCTGGATGACCTTCCACTCTGACAGAATACTTACTATGCATTTATTTACACAGACCTTCAGGAAGTAGCAAAGAAAGCTAGGAAAAAGAGGAATCAAAACTATGGGTCAGGTCTACGAGGAAACGTAACGCTAGGTTTTCCAAATAGATATATCATGTTATACCATGATTTTGATATCAGAAATTACAATTTATTTTCCTCATATCCCAATTTCTAGTCATATGCATTCCAGGATCTACCATTTGTATGTTAATCCCCACAACACATTAAATTAGGAAGGAAGTTAAAGTCTATAAAGAAAATCAGGGATTTAAAGACATCCTTTGACGTCACATACACAGTGCTCTACTCCTAACTCTGTTTGGAACAGATAATTTTATACTCCCAGTGATGAAATTCTCTTCTATCTAATTGCATCACTTCTTGGTTTATATTAACACTGCAGTTAAAGGGATGATTATAGTTCATGTAAACTTACCTGGACCACCTATAAATACCTGAACCACCTTTAAATTAGCATCTGCAGATGCTATCACTGAATAGTCTTGACAATTTATGTAGCAGCTAAGGAATTTTTGCACAAGCAGAAATCTCTCTGCCAGATTTCAATGTAGGCATAGCCTTTTATCATCTCACTCAGACACCACATACACATTTGCTCAGGGTAAGGGGAAAACAGTTCATGGAGTTTTAATGTCTTTTAGTCCTGCATGTATTTTCAAGGCACTACTCCCTTTAGAGTGACTCACACCAAAACGGCTCAGCCTGGGAAAGAAGATTTCACACTCAGACTTGAATAGTAGTCCACTGAAAACAGACCAGAAGCATCTACAGTGATGGCTTGGTCTAATTTGGCAGAACATAAACTTGGACCACCTGTTAAAAACCACACCAGCAGCAAACTCTGCATCCTCCCTTCTTCCAGGATCTATGGCAGACGCCATAGATCTGTATGGGATGTCACAGGGTGCCCCTCTTCTTCACACTACCCGATCAGACTCTATCCCAATATTGCATGGTGCAGCACCCATTCCCTGACACCTTCCTGTTCCCAGCTGTGGCATTAGTCTGGGATTACATGCCTGGACAAGACAGGAGAACCCATCTCATTTCAAAAGACAAGTCAGCCATCCCAGTGGTTTCTGTGCAGGGAACACAAGGATGAGAGCAGACTACCCATAAACAGTAAGGAAGGGATCTAGTGCACAGCTGAAGTTGAGGGAGCTCAGTAGGCTTCCTTCCTTCACTTGAGGAAATCTTCCAGAGGCCCATCATCTTTAACTGCTTTTTAAATGTAGTCTTTTGTCAGTATTTATGATCTTCCTCACAGGGGTAATTAATGTCACTAATTTTTCTCTTTGTTGTCTGAAGTTTCAGTAGTGTTGTCTGTGGACTGTGCATACTTGGTTAACAGCAGTTTTTTCTCTATTTACAGTCATCAGCTTTTCTGCTTTTGATAGTTAAATAAGATCCACTTGTCAAGCTTCAGACACTATTTTCTGTACAGCTTATTATCAAATTTTCCACCAAATGCTTCTTAATGACCTCAGGTTTCATTAGTATTGTTATAGTTTTGTGATACTCAGATAAAGCATCTCCACACAAACTCTTATTCTGTAAGAATCTAAAATGGTCAAAGCTAGGTTAACACCAGAGAATTCCCTGACCAAACAATTAACTCCTTTTCTAGAGAGATATATCATGGCCAATTCAGACAACTGTTCCTAGTCTTTCCACCATTATTCTTCAATTTATGACAAATTATAGCTGGTTCCTCCAATTCTCTTGTCTCCTGACCCACACGTTCATGGTCCTCATGGCTCTATGTCATGAAGATCTGCTTAAAGTCCAGTGGTGTATTTCAGAGAATCTACATGTGATTCTTAAATTTCACATAGTACTATGTAGTTTATATGACTATGGCCCAAGTACACATGGAAGTGGTGGAGACCACACTGTAGAAAACCAAACTTACTAAAATATTGCAAAAATCCAGATGGCTAAAGAAAAGTTAGCTGGCCTTGGTAAATAAGCAAGTTAACTTGAAGATTGTTTGGAGGACAAGACATCTTAAAGGAGTCAGGGATAGAGATGATAAGCAGGGCAACAATGAAGATTTCACAGGCAAGGCAAACCGACATGAGAATTTTTGAGTATTTTTTCCAAACTAAGTTTTCAGAGAGCATCTATAAATTGTAGCATGCACAGAGCATCTCATTTATTCTACATTAGCAGCTCAAGCACACAAGTTACTACAATTGAACTGTACTCCATGTCCCAATGGTGGCAGTTAGAAAAGCCATATTTACTTTTTTAATGTACAGATGTACTTTGTTTATACCTATATATTTGATTCCTCTAATATGTTAAAAGGCCTTAGGACATCGTGCTTTTTCTCTAGCCAATCTTAAAATATTAAGTAAAATATCGCATCTCAAACCTGCATTTGTATGCGACTAGCGCTTCTTCCCAACATTCTTGTTCAGAAGCCTTCAAGCTTGTGGCACAGTATGTTTTCTATAATCCCATTTCTTTTTTAATCACATGCAACCCCTTTTTTTGTATTCTATTGATGTTAAGAAGAATGAATGCAGCCCTTGCGCTATTAAAAACAAAAAGCTTCTTACTTCCAGGAATGCATTGGCAAGACTCCACAAGAACAAGATTTAACTTTTGAGCATGGCAGTGGGCATACAAGGCTAATGGGTGGTCCTTACAAAAAAAAAAAAAAAAAAAAGAAAAAAGAAACCCCCCTAAAATTCATTCAATAGTACATTAATATTATCTTACACCTTATGCCTGATTACATTCTTGCAAAATGCTCAATGTGCAAGGCACAATACATGAGAAAATATGGAAGTGGTGTTTGGCTTTTACAAATTGTCATTTAGATCTTTATTTAACCCATATGAGTTTTGCTTATGTGTGAGGATGTCTTATGATTCATCGGCCAAACCTGAAATTCATTTGTTTTGCCTGTATGTGAGAAAGGACTCACAAAATCATGTTATAGAATGAGTCAGTCTGTTCTCTAAGTCAGTCAGACTAATTGTGCCCTTAGATGGAGAAGGAATTTTTATTATAAAAATTTTGCTCAAATGATCTAAATCCAGATCAGTTGTACCAAAAGTGTCTTTGCTAATTTTCCAGACTAAATAACAAAATGCAAACCTTCCAAATACAGGGGTTTTTTGTAGGCTTTTTTTCTGTATCTATAAACCTTGTTTTGTTCCACCTTGTGAATGATGTCACCCCTTTATTTAGATGACTTAATATGCTGCTTAACTTGCACTGTAGTCCAAAAGCAGCTATGGGAATAACATTGTTCTGTAGCTACTTTCCCATTTGAAAAACCTCTTAAAGCTGTTATCCATCTGCATTTCGCTCATCGTGTGTGAAACATCTATACAGAAAACAGTAAGCTCTCTGTTTCTTACAGCTATATTCCAGTCTACAAACCAATTTATACTCCAGGACGATTAACCCCTCCTTTTATTTCTCTTTCTCTCTCTCTGTTTTTTTGGGAGGTTGCGATTTTTTTGTTTGCTTGGTTTGGGGGGGATTTTTTGGTTTTTTAATCATAAGTTGTAAAAACCAGCTTGGTGTGAGAGCTTGAAAGAATCCCCCATCTTTACATCCTAGATGTCTGGGTGGAGAACTTTACCTTTTATTAAAATTACTGACCTGGGCTGTGATATCTATCTATCACTTGAAGATGATTGGTGAAATTATCAGCATTGAAGGTTACATACTAGTTTCTAAAAAAAAACTTAGAAGTTTGGGGCTTTTATTCTAGTTCAAATTATGTCCATTCTCAGCCTCATTTCTTATGATTCATGAAAAAGCGCTTACTTTTGTCTAAGAGACTTAAGGCAAGGGAGAATGTTTTGCCAAATAGTTTGAAGTAAATGCCAGTTACTAGCAAAGGAATAAGACTGTACTGACAGAGAAAGAGGGAACCAGAAGCTGTTAGTATTGTCCTCCTACTATTACATTCCAGAATTTGGGTCCTGATTTTCTCATATATTTGGGCAGTACAAAGGGAAGGAGCTTAATTGGAGCTAAATGAAGTTCGATGACAAATATCTCAGCATGGGGGAAACAGTTGGTTCAGTCCATTCTTCCCACAGGTCACTGTACTCCCATGTTTAGCCCATTTGTAGGAAACTATAGAAACCACAGAAGAGATAAGACATATTGCTGCACTGTACCCTACTGCAGGTGCTCTCAGTGGGCGTACAGAATTAAACCAGCACTCCTCTCAAGCTAAAGTAACCTACACATAGCCATAGACCTGTTCTCTCTAATTCTCAAATAATGAGGAAGCTCTAATGATCTACAGAATGAAAAGGTAATCCTAGTAGCAGGAGGGTCTAAAACTTACACATTATTTTAATGAAGAAGTAGGGTGGAACGCCAATACGACTATTTGTCCTTTCCAAGTGAGACCCCCAAAATTAAGCCAAATTAAGTTGAAGCTAGTACTGAGGAACTCCTTCAGTTGTTTAAATAAATCCCTCTCAGAAGAGCCCCAACATGTCCAAGGAAGTGAGGAACTTTCTGGAGGTATCATAGTAGGTAAATTGACTGGAGAGTAATCAGAGCAGAGCATTTTTTAAAAAATACAGCAAGGTGAAAGAACCAGATTATGCAAATGCAAGAGTAAAATTAAACTTTTTGTCTGAGCCAAGAAGCACGTTTCCTAACATTTGGAACTCCGCCAATCAAATTTCAAGTAAAAAGTCATATTCCTCCTACAGACAGCCAAAATACCTTCAGCAAACCTGATCTGGTAATCTGATTTGACAAGCCCCATTATCTACAGAACACCCACTGCCATTAATAGCTCCATTCATTTCAAATCACTTTATACAACCAAAAAATGGGTAAAATTAAGAGGAAAGACACCTGTTTAATTGTAACCAAAAGTATGCATAACAACTTATACTGACTGCTTTTTCAATTGTATTCAGATATGCCTGCAATGAAATCCTACAGTATTTATATAAACTGTACAGCACACAAGACTACTTAGAGAAGAGAATATGAAAAAATAAAAATGTCATTTCTAAAACAAATAAATATACTAATAGGTTCTGTATTATGACCTTACAATAAATACCAGGCTTTGTCATAACAATGGAGATAAATGCCAACACTGAGAAACTTTCATAAAGATGACCCAAATACTCAGGCTGTGATTTTATAGCACGGTATTTTCAACGGCTATATCACTGAGTAACAGAAAATTGAATTGCTCTTGGAACCAAACAGGAAAAAAACCCTATCTGTGTACTTGAAGCCACTTGTTTCATGCAACTCACTACTTCAGCTGCTGCAAGAAAGCACTGGACAAATCCGCTGTGGAGGTATCGAAAGAGAGAGCTAACTGCACTAATAACTCTGCCCTGAAGTAAGAGAGGAAAGGAATGCTCCAAAAGAACAGATAGACTTCATCACCTTGAAGAATAAATGCTAGTCTTCCTATTACTGAATACAACAGCAATACCCATTTCTCTCTTTTGACTTCTCTTGCTACTGATGAGATGGTATATTTTTTTAATTCCTCCAAAGTTTAAAGAAACTGCTACAAGAGTGAAAAGAACCACAGTCAAGTAGGTATTATCCAGTTCCTCACCAACTTCATTAAACAGGGTAGGGAACGAAATGAAGGTGTATAGGCAAAATAAAGTACTGCTTTGCATTCTCTGATAAGTGAAGTGACAAAAGGGGATTTTATGAGGTCTTTCTCTCACAACTCATATTTTAGAGTGCAGAGTCATATAGTACAGTCAGTTAAAGGACAATAGCAATAGCCAAGGTTGCTAGGTTTGGCTCAAGATCTGAGCCGTTTGTTCCCTGGTGTGCAGGATTGAGAGAATATATAGTATCTTGGCACCTGCTGTTAGCAGCTACTTTAGGGAATTTAAAATTTAATTAACCTTCATAGTAATCCATACAAGATTTTATGTAAATTCAAAAAGTCCCTGTGGAAAACTTAACATTTCTATTTTCTTTACTTTTCTATTTGTTAATCCATGGACAACTGATGCCAGTTGAAAAAAAGGTGCCACACTTTCACGTAGCTAGCTGTTTGGAAATATTTTACAACATAAGCAATTTGTTTCTAGTGAATTGGGAAGAATCCCATGACTAGCATGTTTGCTCTTTTCTTAAAGCATAAGGCCACACTGCTGACAGCAAAACTCTCTAGAATTACAAGGCCATCCAGTCACTGCTGCTCTGACAGTACTGTGAGCTGAAGTTCCCCGAGGCTCCACAACCCTGCTAAAGAGATGCTGTTGCATGGGTTATTCAGTATGCCTGTAGTTATGCTCCCAGAGCATCAGAAAATGTTGTGAAGCCCCTCTTCCTACGTAAGTGCCTTTTAAAAGTAGTAATTTACAAGCAAAATGGGAAAAAAGTAGAAACGTAGGGTGGCATATGGCCAAACTTTTGACTTAATTTCACCACAGGTTGCTTTTTATTTACAAGCGGCTAATCCCCTCTCAAACTACACAATAGAGCAGCCATTGGCAAAGGCAGGCAGATAAAATTGGCATGGCTCTGTATTGTTCTTGCTAATCTGAACCATTAACAGAAGGGTGAGAAGGCTAGTTTTGTCATTTAAACAGGCTTAAATCCTTTCTCCAAATGAACTTTTGTCTCCATAGAAGAATGCATCTAGGAAATTTAAGGGGTTTCTGTTAGTGTTGCATTCTCAAGTTGACTTGGATACAGGAATACCGACCTGTTTATTTGGCCCTCATACTGTAAATGCAAGAATTATTTCCAGCTGTCAAAACTGAAAGGGGTTCAGCCTGATTAAATTATTTCTCAGAGGTGAAACAGGATGAGATTATAAAGTGCTAAGAAGCAACTATTTGAAATCCTGAACTGCACCTGTGCAACTAAATCTCCATTTATACAGGTGTTTTTCAAATTGGATTTGAACCTTTAAATTCCCTGATTCATCCCCTGGAAAACCACAGAAGCTCAAATAACTAATGAAATTCAGAGACAGAAAGGCTTAAAATAGTTTCAAGCTGTGAAGTAAGGCCTAAGACTAACTCTGTTCTTTGATTCATTGTTGATGCGACACATCAAGCATAAACAGAAGTTGCACAACCCAAATGCCAGAGGTCATAGGGTAGCCAGTAGCTAAGTAATTATTTTTTCTTTAGCACATGAGAGGTCATCACCTGGCCCATAAGCACAATACATAGCTGAAAACCTGGGGAAAAGAATGTACTGGTTAGCATGATCTGGTTTTGTTTTGCTTTTTACCTGGCACATCTTGCGCAGATATTCAACGTGACCTTTGCTTGAGGCTCAGCCGTATGAGCACTTCGAGTTTGATTGAATTTGCTCCCAGAAGACATCACACTTGTTACTCCTTCCATTCTTAGATCGTCAAGATCCTCTGCAACAAGACAGAATGACTGGATGAACACACGATTAAATTTTGTAGCAATAAAGGTGCTTCACTCGTAGAATCACTAAAGAATGGAACAACTCAAAAATCAGGAAGACAAGGCACACAGTTACTTGTATAATAATAGGAAAAGACATTTCAGAGGGTTTTTATTTATATATATTATCATCTTGTCACAAAGCGTTCCTTGAAAAATATTCAGTATCATTTCCACTTCAAACAGTGCTGCATATTTTTGCAATCTTTATTTCTCCAATGCATTTATAAAAAACTTGTCATCAAGAGATGCTGTCCAATAGCTCCATTTGACATAGGGCATACCGAAGAGAAAATTCATTTTTTTGACTGTATCATCCTCCTCTAATTTTTTTCATTGTCTATTCACTTAGCAATGAAAAAATACTGCTAAAATAAAAGTGCTCTGCTAGACCCAGAAAATGTGAAATGGATACATGTATCACATTGAAAGAGACCATAATGTGCATACTTATACACACCATATTGCTGTAATATTTGGACAACTCATAATAATAACTGGATTTTCCACTACTGTAAAATCATTCCCATTTTGCAGGAAGACAGTTGAGGCTCTCAGAGTATTTTCTGCCCAAGATCACACTGGAATAGTGTAGCTCAGTTAGACTGTAAATGAATTCTTTTGGTTTACAGTCAAGACATTCTTTAGGGATAATTTGTATATTTTTTGCTAACATAAAATAGGCAACTTCTGTATACCTAATGTATCCATAAAGACCAATTTTCAGTTGTTTATAATTTGGTTAGGTTCTAGCTGAAAGGTAAACAAGGAAAACACTGACTGGCTGCTATTAAATGAGCACCAACAATTCCATGTACCGACTGATGCATGTGGCTTATGGTATACAGTATGTGATCATCTAATTAAAATGTCTTTCAGGTAATGTATACATGTTTTTTCATATATTTATGTTTACAAAAGAAACCTGATGTTAAAGGATCTGAGTGGAGCAGAAAGTGCATAAAGGCAGACTTTAAATCCTGACATCACATGGGGACAAGTCACAGAGAACTTTAAAATCAGAAGAGGCAATGTTCAATTAGAATTTAAAATACACAAGTAGTCATTAGAGATAGACAGTGGAGTACCAGGCTCCTCTTCATACACAAAAGAGTGAGATACAGCCGCCCGAATCATTACCTGAAATATTTCTGGTTGTCCTCTATAGTTCATAGAAGCTACTCTTACCACTGTGCTTCGAATTCTGGGCAGTACGGTCAGACTGTCAGGATTATGCCATGTTAACTACACTCTTTTTGGGAGACACCCATTTTAATAACGAACATCCAAGAACAGCAAGGCTAAACCTAAATGAAATTTTTGTGACTAAAGTCCTTGAATTAGATTTTCTTATCTGTAATGTTTTATTTTATTGCTTAAGAAAACTCCCTTCCCTCCCATAATTCGTTGGCTTGGTGGTATAAATTGACAGTTCCACTGAAGTTTCTGGCATCGATTTACACCATTTCCACACCTTTTTATTTAAATTTCATCTATGGTTAATATACAAAGTAATTCAAAGGACCTGGAAGGCTATATGATAAAGAATTATGAAATCAATCATCCATGAGTCATTTCAGAAAAGGTATTACATATTCGGAACACATTATGTATTAAAATAAATACAGTTTAATTGTGCTTTAAAGAGGTGTGAAAAGTTCCATATTTCTTAACAGATGTAAACCACTGGATGGATTAGAGTTTAAATGAAATTGAAGCATATGCCTCAGTTTTTTTCCCCCCCTGAACAGATGTGATTTCTTTAAAGGAGGTTTTCAACTGTTCTCTGCTTGATTAACTTTTGGCTCTCTGATGATTAAGACTGTTTCAATAGAGCGATGACATAAGCTGCCCTGTGTCATACCTTTTATATTCGAATCTGTATATCAAAGCATGCCTTTTTTCATTTTTAGTCAACTACCAACATCTTTCTCTCGAGAGAAAATTAAGCGAAACTTTGTGCAAGAAACGTGGATTTCAGAGGTGCCTATAGTAGTAGCTAACAGAAAATAGGCAGAGTATTATACAGTATTGATTTATTGTCACATGCCGTTAGACCAATAGCAGTAATGTGCATGCTAAAATGTAGATTTAAAAAAAAAAAAACCTACATCATATGCAATTGTTAATTTTTCTCAAGGATTTTTCATTGATCTAATTCAGTATTGGATGGAATTTGTCCATGGCAAGCTACAAAAAGCTGCTAATATTCCAACTAGACAGAGAAGTATAATCCCATCTACCAAATCCGAACTATAACTGCAGCATTTGATTTAACTTTGATTACTGCACTTCTGCCTCAGTATTGAATGATTTCAGTTTCTTCTAGATGCCTCAAACTTACAGTGCAGATATTGCACTTTCTTCTCACTAAAGCAACTGGGCGTTGAGAAGGTGCCTGGTTCCCAATAGCCATAACTTTGGATGGGAATTTCTGAGTTGTAAGCAAGTTTACATGCCACCTGGCAATCTTCCTGATTGACTACATTCATTATTGAAGGCCCTTAATTAAAAAAAAAAAAAACCAATAAATCATACAGTAATTTTAGTACTAAACTCTGTGTGTGTGTGTGCGCGCGTGTATATTTTGTTCAACAATTGATGTGTGTTTTGCAGAAGAATATTTGTTCATAAATAAGGATGTTATTAAAATAAATACAAACAATGAGTGCAATAATGCATTTTAAGAATTAAAAAAAAAAGGTTTCCAAAGGTTCAGATGTTTCTACGTAACATTGGAAAGAATCAGTCTTAGCAAAAAAGGATTTCATTGAGAAGTCAATTCAGTTACAGGGTCTGGAACACTGAATCTTTTATCTTTCTTTGTATTCTTTGCTAGACCAACTAGTGATGATACAGCTGAGTGGTTCAGTGATTTTATTGAGCAGCAGTGAGGTAATTCACTGAGAAAAGAGAAAGAAAGGCAAGTTGATGACTGCTTATGTGATGGAAGACAAGAATACTGTGAAACTTCTCAAACCCTTAGAAAATTGTTACCTATCTTTGTACAGCGATAGGCTGGAAGTTCACGTAAATGAAACAATCTATCTCACTTGTGGTAATAAAAGTTTGTTATTTTAATGCACGACTGTGCACTCTATTTCTTTGATTTAATGTTAATTTTCTGCTATTCTCTATGTGAATAGGGTATGTGAAGACCCTACCTTGTCCTACAGCAATTTCCATTAAGTATGTTATGTGTAGTAAAAAACCCTACCTACAAAACAAACAAAAATACCTTACATTTATCTCAAATCAGCAATTCACCAAAATAAATTCACACAGCTGCAATCTTCATGCATTGCCATAACAACAATACACGAAAATACTTAAAAGTGAGATAAAGATCACAAGTGTAATATAGCATAGCACAAAACCAGATGTTTTCTATATTAATAATAATGCTGCACTAAGCTGCATTTTTGCATCTTTGTGATTTTTTTACAGACAAGTTTCATCAAAAAGGAAAGGGGAAAAAGGGTATCTATTTCAGCTAAACAAGAACATAGCCCAGTAACAAGGAATTGTTTTCAAACGGGATGTTGTTTTTAATTATTTACTTCCTTGCTTTTTGGGGAGGGAGGGCTGGGGAGAGGGAAAGGGGCACTAATGCCAAGCATTCTAGAAACTGCGCAAGATGTCTTGGGATGAGAGGGTGTGGACTCATCTTACGAACATCTCCTACAAGACTCGCACACCATTCACTTCAAGGACAGAGCTCTTCTTATGCAAAACTATTAAATGCAGTGAAAGTTCAGTTGCACAGAAGGCTCACGTAATCAGGTTATGTGCTGCATTGTTTGATATGATCCAGTCACTTTTGTCTCCTTCCTCCATTATAAAACATGCAGTAATTTTCCAGGAGTAATTCAAGAAGTATAAGGTGCAAGGCTGGAAAAAGTCCTGGTTCATCTTTAGAGAGGTTATGACAGCTCAGAGTTTGTCTGTTCAGTCTAATGCTAAGAAAAGCACTAAATGTTTTCATGTGAGAGTAAAAAATTCAGATAATGAATTCTGATTTATGTAAAATAAAGTAAAATAATGCTTCTTTCTTTGAAGCAATGAATTTCTCAAGGCAGCATTCTTACATCATGATAGACATTGATGTATTCCATGTACATGGTACTGATTTGTCAAGGACTGTTGACTGAAGCACAGTCTCTTAATATGCTCTACTACTCTCATTAAAAAAAACAAACAAACAACCAAACAACCCCCCAAAAAAACAAATGGAAAAAAAATCAACCCAAAAAACCAAACCAACAAAACCCTACTGCTGATAGCAGTTCTGCTTGCATTCCAGGAATTTATGCTGCTTTATATGTCATACTTGTGTGTTTCTTATTATGTTAGCCAATCCTCTCTATTTTAGATAAATTTTCTTAACAATATCAAGAGAGCCCAATAAAAATCCCACCTTAATTCCAAAAGAACTGTTGGGACAAGCAGGAGTTAAGCCTCCAGACAAAGAAGAACCATTAATCTAGAACACCTGATGCTCCATTCCTGAAAATGGATGTTTAATCATTTACTCGAACAGAAGCAAAACTAGAGTTATCTTCTGCTAACAGGACATCTCACTTTGTTTCTTCTTATTCACCTATGACTTCGATGTCATGGAATAGACAATGCTGTTAGTTTGGTACATATGTTCTAATATGTCTTCCTATTAACATCTTCAAATATCGGAAGCTGGCCCAATTCAGACCCATGCCATAGACTGTTGATGCCAAATCCATCGAGAGACATTCACTCTTTAGAGCCATTTTAGATTCCTGAACCCAATGTTCTGAAGACATCTTACTTATAAGCACCTCAAGTTGACAATAAATTCCCTAAATGTTTGTGCTTCCACTGATGGACATGCAAAACCAATTGAAACATGATGCTGCTAAGTCCTTGAGTTTGCATGTCCACCTCTACCTGTGTCATTTGTTAGAGCCAATCTAGCAGAATCCCACCCCACAGTCAAAACCACAAAACCAACATGGGACTACAGAAAGCAGCATTGTCTGCAGGTAGTAAAACATACAATGAATCATTGATTAGCGTTCTCACTTTCAATCAGCAAAAGTGAGAGGAATCTGTCTTCAGTTTCTCCATCTTCCTACTTTAAGCTGGGACTGGAATTAACATGGGAGGTAGCCTTTTCTGATGAAGATTTTCTAGTTTCATTAGAGCACACTTCATTATCTTAGACAACTACACTAAGCACTGGCCTGCAGGGCTGCTGCTTATTCTCCCTTTTTCCACTAGGTGGGATATTTGTTTACTAGAGAAAACAAATTACTTGCAGGAAAGATTGATGGAGCACTGATTTAGGGGATGAGAGTGTCTCTAAGATGCAGTGTCTGGGCTTCAGACCCTTGCTCCAAATCAGGCAGATCAAGTTCATAAAACAAGTCTTGGATATCCCAACTGCCCAAACCACTGACTGAATGCAACATTATAGTCTCATTTTATTTAAACGAGAAAGTCCATAACCACAGTTGAAAAGAACTGGCGTCATGCCCTCTTATCATTCCCTACTGGTAATCCTAGGACAAATGATCCAGTATCACTAAATAAGCACTGCTCACCCACTAGTTCAGCAACAATAACTGACTATACAACCACTGTGCTCCACACCAATAGTGATTTCAAACACATTGGTCTAAACTATCAACTAGGTAGTTTCAGTCAGTGCTGAAGAATTATTTCAAACACTTTATTTTTACAATAACGGGAATCTACTATTGATTAGAGCACATTAATTACTTCTACATTTCCAATAAAGTAAAATTTAGAATATTTCACTCGTTACATCACATTCTATAATGCATTACTGCAACTGCCATAATTGTACAAGAGTACTTGCACTATAATAATAATATAGAACTGCAAAAAGGTAATAATGAGAAACCCCACAAAGCAAACAGAAATTCTGGACTTCAGAAGGCATCTAAAGGAATGTCTTTTAATGTTCTTCTTTGGCAAACTTTTTCTTTTTTGCACTTCAGCTTTAAATAAAAAAAACTTTTAAAATTAAAAGCAAATTTTTATCAATATTTCTAATCAGCTCCAATTCTGATGTCATTTATTTATGCAACCACTACATTTATTTGAATATGCAATTCAGACCTCAGTCCAACTCTGCATTCTTAAAGAAAACCACCAAAAAAAGCTTTGTCATAATAATAGAATAAACCATGTTTAAATCAGTAAGCTTTTTTCCAATCAAATCAAAAATATCAAAGCATTAGAAAGGAATGTATATTTAAAAGGTTTCATTTTGGTTTTAATTTCAGCTTGTTGTTTTATTTTCTAACAAAGAGGAGCCAGCCATAATATTTTTCAAGTGTATTTGGTTAATGTAGTACAGATGTTCCTTACAATATATATCCAAAATACTGAATTTCACATTACATTGTCACTTACGTTTTTCTTTATTAAATCTATTTTGAATTAAACTGATAATTTGCAAGCTGTTTATATGACATTTTACAAAAATGAGCTAAGAAGAATAATAATTCATGAATTCAGCTGTACACCTCACTAAACATAAAGCAACTACAGTGAATTTTCAGCCAGTCAGAGATGATATTAAACTGTTTAGCTTTGTATGAATCAATTTTTGCACTGAGGGCCACATTCATATTTCTTTGCAACCACCTAATTTACTCGACCAGCCCCTTGGCAGGATTAAGCTTAGCTGGCTGGTCAAGAGGCCAGAGGAAATTCATACACCTTTTATTTCAATAAAAGTTGAGGCAAAGCATAAAAATTACAAATAATCTTATGCCAAACATTTCCAGTAACAGTGAACCTTCCAACAGCTTTCTTTCAAAAAGTTATTAGTACAAGCATTTCTGGAGTGCCAGTTACTAGAGCATCTGTATGCTCTCTTCCATAAACCTATCTTGATCAAGGATTCCTACAGTGGAAATATCTCTCTTTCCCCAACTTTTTTTCTTTTTTTTTTTTTTTTTTTTTAAATTAAAAAGATCAGATTCCAAATGTAGTCAAACACCTTACTTGTCCTTCAGAGAATCTGCTTCACAAAGAGAGAAATGCACTAAGTAAGAAGCAAGATGCTCCTCCAGCTTAAATTTTCTATGAGAAACTAGCGCATCTCCCATTTTTAAAAAAATGCTTTTCAGTCAAGCGCTATACCCAAATGCACCTGGCTGCAGATCAAGCTGTTGTGTTAGCAAAGTTCCAGTTAATTTAGGGACTCGTACATGAGAGATCTCAGATTATACAGTTTGGGCAGGCAGCGAGAAAGCAAAGAAATCTCTAAACTCTCTGTGTGCACAGGGACATTTAGCAAAGAATACTTAGTATGTTGTATGTGAAAGCTCACAGTAAGCTCTACGGGCATTAAAGCCCTGACTGAGACAGTAACATATCAGTAATTGTATGATAATCGCCAAAACTCTTAGATAATAAGTTAGAAGAAACAAGCTGTGGATCTTTGTTAGTGCTCTTCAAACTTCTGCCTAGCTCCAAAGGGACAACTACCCTCCTTGTTACCTTTGCTAACTGTGAATCAAAGATAAGAATAAGATGGCATCCAACAACTGAAGCTCTGCCGTTTCTTCCAGTTCCATCCTTCTATCAACTTGCATCAACTCTGCCTTGTCCTGAGACAAGACCATCTGTTTTGTATCACTATCCCTATTTTGGCCAGACACTGGGACATCTGGAAGACTGCACTGTCTACACTCACAGAAGCAGACACTGAGCTGGATACCATCAGCATACCAATGGCATCACAGCTGACAGTACACGCTCTTGCCCACTCAGTGATTAAATTCATACCACTGACGTCTTTTGAGAGAGGGTAGAACAAAGTTTTTAAATACAATTCTCTCTCTCCAGCTGGGTCAAGCAGATAAACTAACAAGTATGTCAAAACCATCCCACACTTCCAATAGATTAGCCAGGTAATAAAGTTCCAAATAAACCACACAGTTTTCCAATATTTTTTTTTTACTGAAGAGAAGTAAAAGCTTTTTAAAGAAATTTTTGGTTACTGAAAAACCTGCGTAGTTGGGGATGTTGTATAGGTGCTGCTTATTCCGTTAAATTGTTTTGTGTAACCTACCAGTTCAGTGCACTATCAGGTTACGTTTCCTCATGCTTTTCGTTTGGATAAGAGAAAATTAGAAGGTTTTTGGTTTTGCCACAATGCTTGCACAAGCATACTGCAATACAAGACGGAGAGCTGGCTGAAATGGAAAATAAGCTAGTGGTACATATAATACATGTGGTTGCTACACTTTTACTGAATATTGCAGGACAAGACTATTGCCTAAATAATAAATCAGGTACTGCAGCCTGTTAGTTCATATAACGTTAGCACACGCCTGCTATCTTATACATCACAGAGATACATTTGCCTTTACTCAGCACTACTTTATCTTCTGGATATGAATCAGAACCACACATTTCTCTAGATCTCATTTCAGAACTATAAAACCATCTTGTAAACAAATCAGAGAGTGTTACCTGACAATTCTGATTCTCAAGACATACTAAGGTTAATCATGACTCCATTGAGCTCAAGTGGAATTTGCCACTGACTCCACAGACTGAAAATTTATCTAAAATATTGCAAGTTTCTCTCTTTTGGGTTTTCACTCCTTAACATGAGAGCTGTGAAGCTCCCGTAGATCTTGAGATGTGTTTAACTTTGGAGTCCACAGCAGTGGAACAGAATGTGAACCACATCCCCTGGTGGCCACTCTATGCCATCCTCTGTAGAGCATGAAAACTGCAGGCTAACCATTCAAAGCAATTCTATCAATTGAGAGGGAGGCAGAGATCCTAGAATGGAAAGGCAATTCAGCATCAGATAGCAAATGTTCCTCAAAGAGTTGTAAAAAACCAAGGATGAAGGAAATACAAAACCTTAGGAAGCACAATAGTCATATGCTGGAACGAGGCAGCAGAAAAGGGTACATCGTATCACGGAAGACAAGTTACTAATTCAGTATATTTTCCTTCTCAAAAAGAACTATCTGTACTAAATTACTAGAGTGCAGGCAGTTTGACTGATAGATAACCTAAAAATGAAATGAGGTCAAGCTTGCAGTACAAACCATATCAACAGGAAGAAGAGAGACAATAAGAAAAATTAAGAAGTCTAAACTGAAAGCATCTTCAACAATACACAGCAGAGGAGATCTATTTCAGGCAAAAAGACAACAGGTAGCATTGCAGTAAGAGGAAAGTTAGGTCAACAGAAAAAGGCCAAATGATTCATGGTTTTCAGTCTTCAGGCATGCTAGCAAAGCTCACTGGCTCTGAAATACTATTAGCTCAGGTGGTGGATGAATGAGGTCAAACTCCAAGGTGCCAACCAGCAGTCACTAAGGGGCAGTGACAAGCTGCACCAGCAGCTTGTTCCCAATGATAGAGAAAGTCCCGCTTACTTCCTTGCTCTTTCCCCTTTCTACCGTTCCCAGTGATACTGGTGCTTGATTCTTATCTGACCCTGGCGTGAGCTCATTCACCAGAAAAATATTATGTTATTGATGAAATCTTTTGCATCTGGCTTAGTGAGCTGCATTGGCACACCGAGGGCTCACAGAAGCATTAAAATCAGTTTAAACAAAACAACAGGAGCGTACAGCCCTGCACAGAGGAACAGAGGAGCAAGTAGGACCACCTTCTTTAATGAAAGAAATCTATCATATTCAGTTAGGCTCAGCCCATCTTCCAGAATTGTACCCCAAGGGGGAAAAGTATTAGGTATTTAAGCAACACTAAAAATTCAGAATATGAACATGCTGCTACAGGACTAAAGCAGCAGAAGAAAAAAAACCCAGATGTTTATCAAAGTATCAGAAATAAAAGCAAGCAAGACATCATTCTTACATTGATGGAAGGATACCCCATCTGCAACTCACCACTGCTGCTTTTAAGGACCTTAAAACTTAATGTAATTTTGCTTCTCTCAAGACACAAGAATCAAAGTTTTTGAAAATTGGTATTATATCAGAATATTCAAGTATGTATTCAGAAAAGCATTCCTAATACATTATCAAAACATGATTCTTAATAGTATGTGTTACCACATTAAAGATATGATTTTGGATTTTTTAAAAATATGTATTACATTTGCCAAGTAATCACTGCCTTTCTGTTTTTTCTCATTTAACTGAGTAATACCAAGCTGATATAATCTGACTGAACTTGTAAATGATCTTAACCTGCTTCTCATGTTCAAGCTTTCTTGCTATCAACACAGTCTCTTACCTTCTCATCACCTTTTCCTCATCTGTTTTAGAGTTCCTGAAATATGACAATGTACATGAATTAAATGAATTATGAATTCTGATATTATGATATGACTGTACAAAGATTTTTTAAAGTGAATGCAGATTTAATGGATGAGTCTTGCTCTACCAATAGTTGAAAGAAAAACTGAAGTTGCAGCTACTTTGAAAGTTATCACAGAGAGGTCATTGATGTGCTCAAAGAAATTTTCAAAACTTAGTAATTTATCAGTTTCATTATCATGGATACAAATGTCATTCTGAAACTAATGTACAGATACATTTGCTCATCCATAAAATGATGTCATATCAATTCAACTGCATTCATCCAAATGCAGCACCCCTTCAGTTTCCCAAAACACAAGAAACAGTTTGTAACACCTGATAATACTTAAGCAGATCAACGGAAATACTTTTTTCAGCTCCCAAATGACATTTTCAACTCCCTATGTACACTCAAAATTCCCTTTCAGATGAGCACCCCAAAACAGGCCTGAGCAAGAAGCTCTCCCAGCTGTCAAAAACTCTTACTACTCCCTATCACCTGAGCAGCTTAGTTTGCTGACCTTCTCATAACCCTTTCAATAAGCACCCTGAGTAAACATCCATAGCAGCTAACATAACTTCCCATCCCACCAGTGAAAGTCTCCCACCTGTTTAATATTCTGTTCAAGTATCACCTACTTATGAAACATTTATCTATGTGACGATTCAATATAATGTGAAATATTGTCAAATTATTGCCCATCTACAAGTTAGAAATTATGTCCAATAAAAACAAACCAAACCAATATAATCCGAACAAATTCTAAAGAACAGGTTATCAGAAACAGAATTCCCAAGGCACTGGTGCTATAATTACGATGTTTATAGAATTTGGAAGCTTTCACAGAAGAGTTTTGATTCCTTAAGCAAATACATTATTCAAACCTTTTCACCAATGCTTTTGAACACATCAATAGACAATCAATTTTCCAAGATGAAAAAATAACTACTGCTCAGCAGCTAGACCTTAACAATATTTTGTCTCTGGTAACTAGACACACATTTAGAGCAAATTTCACAAACTATTATTTTTATCAGATCATTATGTGAGTATTCATTAAAAAAATGCAACGATAAAGTCAGCCTAATTATTTGTGACTGACATAACCCAGTTGCTATGCTTTTCCTGAAAAACATCAGGAAAATTAGTTCCTCTCAGAAATACCTGTATACGTCAAAAGATTTTTCTCTTCCTCTAAGGGCATCCAAGTAAGCACAAAAAACATTTGCTAAAATCCCCCACAAAGATACATTTCCCCATACAGCCAAATGGAGAAACAGATCTGCAAACTATTCTCAGACACCTTGCCAAGTCTCCTCTATCCTAAACATTACTTAGAGTACTTCTGCAGTTAGGTGATAGTGATTGAATAATTAAATCTCTGACATTCTGAGGAATTGTCTCTCCACGGTCATTAATTCGCATTTGCCTGTGGTCATATATACACTAACTAACTAACTGAGAGTCAGAAATAGAAATGAAATTATATATGAAGTTCCTCTGTATACGTAAAAATGACAACCATTCAGTCACCTTCTGAGTAACCTAAATAAAACATAGAGTAATCCATATATCAAGAAAAAGCATTTGACTTTGCTGTGCGGGAGTAATCCTTTAGAGATGTGGCAGGTGAGCAAGAGGAAACAATTCCACAAGTAAGCACTAATTAGGAATGACTGTATTCTCTATGTGTAGGAGAGATATGAGGACTCCGGTCCACAGTTCAATGTCTGAAGAAGGAAATACATGTTCAGTTACAGTTACTTTTTTATACTGTAACAGGGAACTACCACAGTGAATGGTTAACTTCTTTGTAAGGCATATGCAGGACATGCACCCATCTCTGTAGTGTTTTGCAGATGAAACCAGCTGATTTGGCTTCAGGTGTTCAGAAATCTACAAGCAACAAGAGTGTTTCTACATAAAAACTGTAAAACATGCACATGGCAAGTATGGCTTATCTTCTCAATCTCAAAGCTTTACGTTTAGTTAGGCAAAAGATTATGTATTAGAACAAAATTAGTTATCCTTCATTTGCATTTCACAGAAACTATAAATAATGATTTATAATAATGATTTATGAACAATAACAATAAATGCCAATTGTATATAATACAAATGTTACTTTCTCCAGCCTACTGGACAATACTTTAATTCTCTGAACAATCCTGAAGCTGAAATTTCACATCAGCAGAGACTTGAAGGAAGACTAAGAAAAGATTATACGCAACATTACTTTGATACTTCAATATCAGCATTTATAGTTCCAAAAATAGGAAAATTTAAAAGTCAATAACATTTAAAAATTCTGCAATAATGTAGGAACGTTGTGGAGAAAAAAGAAAGTATGTTCTTTACCTTTGTTGGAACGGACAAATATGTGACTATCACTTTATTATTATGAACTATGCCTTTAAGAACAATTTTGTATTCTTATTGTTTCATTTACAACATCTTTTCAAGTTTTTATTCTCATCATATTGAAAAGAAAACAATCTCTTTATAACTTCTGGTTTTAATAAAATAAGGGGAGAAACCTTTTTGAAGCTACAATTGGATTTGTCTCTTTGCATCTGGTTAAAAATCAAAACTGAAAAATCCTAGTATTTGCATATTTATTTATATTTAATTACTCCCAGGACTGTAAACTTTCTGTGAAGAGAATTAAAAACAATGGGATGACTATAGTTCTTTTCATTTCTATTTTATTCCTTCATTATTGGATACTTCAAAGATACACCATTTCTTTACAGAGAAGAAACTTGGGCTACATCAATGTTACCCAGAAAACAGTAAGCCAATAAATGTAACCTTTTTGTGTTCAAAACTCCTCTTTCTGTCACAAAGGCACATTGTAACCTCAACTGCTCAGTCCAGGAATGTATAAACTTTATGCATTTAATATCACATACGTACATACATATCCTATTAAATTTTCATTTCTTTTTCAGCTGCTCAATATCTCAATATTTTGCTAACTATTTCCATCCTCATTTTTGTATTTTCTTCCAAAGGTGACTCACCATCTCTCTTCCCATGACCATACTCCCTCCCAGCAAAACCTTGGCTTTATATGCATCAGTGGCCAAACTCATTTCACTGCAGTGAAGCCAGGATTTAACTCTTTTAAGTGCGCTTCCTGTGCAGCTTATCGTTCCAAGACAGCGATGATTTAAGGAGCAGTTTCACAATGAGTTTAAGCCAAACTAAGTCTGTGCCGCCACTGAAAGAGCCAGACCTGCCTGTCTCCCACTTCACCTGACACTTCCCATCCTTATGCTAGCAGTAGTGCTTGTGTGGCCCACAATGAGCTGCGCCAGGGAGCTCACCTGTCTGAAGGTTATCTCTTTCTTGCTGGGTTGATCTTTGGCCCAGCTCAGACTCACTCTTCAGTATCTTCTTTGAGGTTTCTTGTTCAGACATGGATGGTTTTCAACAGGCAATCAGAAGAGCTGATTTTAAAATACAGCTTAGCATTTTTTTCAATTCAATGTCTGGTGATATAAAACCAGTTAAATTAAACCAGGTTCATGGCTGGTTGTTGAAGTTAAAAAAGAGGATACCACCAGGAAGGATCTTCATAGAAAATAACAATATACCTTCGTAACCGTGAAATATCACTTTTATTTTCCTTAGAACGTGAAGCTGAAATCCTGTAGGGTACAATCTCAGAATATATTCAGTTGATATTAGAAATTAGTTTTAGGAGTTATTTTAACACCTCTTGTTTTGGACTTAGTTTATGCAAGAAATATTGTATGTATTATCTTGAGATCGCTGCAGTAGTAGGTAAGTACAGAAACAACATACAGAAATTGCCAAAACTTTCATAGCTACAAAGCAAACGGTTAGAAGATAAATTTGCTCCAAAAATAGATATTAAACTTAAACCAACACTCCTTCTGACTACAGCAAAGAAACAATAAGTGTAATAAGGAATTACATGCAACAGCCTCCAGTGTCAACTCATACTTACTATAAGTCCATAGACTTCAAATGATTTAATACCAAAGATAACTCAGATCCTTATATTTAGATCTAGCACACTTCCTCTTTCTTGCCTCATCTTTGTCCATGGGCATACTTTTTTTTTTAGTTTTGGTATTTGGATGTATTCTTACTATACTTGCCTCTCCCTCACCCTCCCAGTCCTCACTAATTATGAAAAGGATCTAGTAGCTATTTATGACAACAGACAGATATCCTTCAGCTGAAATGCTCCTTTAGGTTCTTTTTTATTTATTTTCCAGCATTCTTATCATGTGATGTTATAAACTGATGATTATCCCTGATTTCTCTTCTTATTAATTTTTCTGGTTTTGAATTTCTCATATCCTGAATTCTTTTCATTCTCCATAGACTCCCACTTCACCACTTCTCTTGCAGTATACCCTTTGCTATATTTTACCTTTTTCTCATCTTTGCTACATTAATAGTCAAAATGTCCTACATACATATAATAATACTTACTGGCAGTATAGTCACATACAAAGTACTATGCCTTCATGAATGCTGGGTCATTAAAGAAAATACAAGAAGAGAAGCTGGTAGCACCACTTTTGATGTCAGCAGGTGCACTGCAGTTACTACAGCAATCTGTCTAAGCTAGCACTGAACTTGCAAACTCAAGGTATTGTGTGCCACAGTAACCCTGTGAGTCACAGCAATGGCTAATGAGCTTCTTCGTCTGCTCAGAATTGCTACGTACAGGTTACAACAGCTGGCATTGCTAGCGGTATCTGACTTGGACTATCTAGCTTGAAGCTAACCTTTGTTTGCAAGGCAGTCACAGCATTTACTGCAGTATTCGTAATTTTACCTGATGAAAGTTCTGCCGTGTAATTTGCTAAGACAGCAATCAAAGCAGACAAATGGGATACTTGAAATTGTAGCTGTTTAGAGGTGCTTTTATTTATTTTTTGTTTTCAGTCTCTCTCTCCTCTCACTTCTATCAAGGCTTTCCTAATCTGATTTTGAGTACTGCAAGTATCAGAAGAGTTACCTTTCTGAAAAACCATATGTTCCCTTTCTACTTTGCTATAAATGATTTTACTTCCCTCTGTTCTTTCTTCTCCATGTTTATTCTTCCTCCATCCTCTGTTTTGCTTTCAGCAATTACAACCATTAGAAAAAAGTTATTGCACTTCAGTTTAATTTTACAAAACAGAACACTCTCAGTATCTCTTCACATGCAAAACACTATTAGAAAGAATGGCTGGCCAAGCAACAGCCTTTTAATATATGCTGAATCAACTGTTTTCAAGTAAGAACAGGTAACAAAGTTTGGATTTTGTCATGTTATTTACTGTTTGTCATATTATTTACTGATTGCAGCATTTAAAATTACACTTATCTTATGATTTTTAAATTCAGTGTTGCACTTGATACCGTGTTCAATGCTAAGAGCACACACCTTGCAACAAACAATAAAATTAAAATTCTGCCTGGTCAGTGAAAGAAACACAAACAAAAAAAAAAGTAGAGGTAGTTATTCTGTAAGCAGCAAACCTAATGAGTCTTGAATTCTTATGGATTTGTGTTACATCCCAATAATTCCATCATGTTAATTTCAACTGTTTCCCTCCATATTTCTTATAGTATCCTCGCCCTAGTAATTCTGCCCATCTTCCTTCTTTTCCTCTCCTTCATTAACTCAAACAGCTTGTCCCAAATTGCTTGAGCAAGTCAGCAGATGCTTTGTTTGATTCAGAGCCATAATGCTGATCAATCTGCAACAGTACTTCTTTAGTTTGTACTGAAGCTTCAGGGTGGTACTAATGAGATTGTCTTCTATCCAGACACCAATTTTCAGGAAATTGGAAGAAATTTCATATATTAGAGACCTGTCAAATACCACTGAAATTTGTCAGTAGATTTAAAAGTTACTAGGACTAGAACTCAAAGGCAGATGGGCACACCTTACAAAATCATATAAGTGCACAGAAAACCAGCCTCACAGGAAACCAGAGGCTGAAAACTTACAGGGAGAAAAATGGTATGCAGAGGATATCACTACTGGTTTCCATCACACTAAGCTCATGGCTTTGCAGCTATGTGACTGTGAACATTTCCACCACTTAAATACACACTGGATAAAACAAGCATTTCCCTTTTTATCAGATTTCAGTTGTTGCAGTTTTATAAGCTTTTGTCCTTGAAATATCAAACGTATGAGGTCTCTGGCAGACTCACCCTGCCTGATGTTGCTACCAGCCAAAACCATCTTCCCCTCCTCTGACAGACATTGCTGCTTTCCTAGGCAGAAACAGGCTTCCTTAATGCACTGGGCTGAAAACAACAGTGATTCACAAGCTGATTTACAAGCAGATCAGATGTCTCTGCCCTGAGGGCTTCCATATCTATTAAAGGTGCAGGGCAAAGCAGATGGCTGAGGGTGACAATAACTTCACCCAACAATCTCCTGCTGCAAGTCTGTCAGAACCCAAACAAGAACCAATTTATACTCACTGATGATTTTGCATGCCCTTTTTCATTCCTTCTCTAAAGTGGTATGCATAAAACTCTTCTACTTCCCTCTGTCTCCAATCATTTCCCCTCTCACATTTTCGAATCTCCTTCCCTTCGGCTGTATCCACTCTGAGATGAGGGTGAGTAGAACGGAAAGCCTTTATAACCAAACCAGGATAGCTCACTGGATACACACAGGGACAACTGAAAGAGACTTGAAAGAAGTCAAACAGATATGTGGTGCAGACAATGTTACATTTTGACGTAATAGCATGGGTCAAAGTTACCTGGCTCCTTTTATGTCCATAGCTGTTATGGGCCTACAAACACCTCATCACAACCGTTCACATTAATTTAGTCTGACAATCATAGCAGTAGTTCAAATCATTCTTTCTTGTATGTTTCCAGACATTTCTCAACCACAAAATTCATCTACTGTCATGTTACTTTTTAGAAAATTCGTCACTTGTTTTTGGTCTTGACCAACCTGGATATTTTTGTGCAA
Organism: Platalea leucorodia; assembly: GCF_965183815.1. Classification (NCBI taxonomy): domain Eukaryota; kingdom Metazoa; phylum Chordata; class Aves; order Pelecaniformes; family Threskiornithidae; genus Platalea; species Platalea leucorodia. The sequence continues at coordinate 37,612,544 of NC_138823.1, forward strand.
TGTTGTAAATATCATTTCACTTATCACCTACCTCCCAGTAGAGACTAATAATATATTAAACTACAACAGTCTAATAGAGGTACTCCACTGCTACTGGATTGCTAAAATAATAAATATGAAAAAGCATCATGTATTTATTCATTATTATTATTATTTTGCCACATGGGCAGCTTCTAATCCATGACAGCACTTTAATTCTCATCTTGTGACTATTTTATTTCCTTAGTATCCTTTTGTGAGAGGCTTTGACAAAGGTTTTTTATGAAAGTCCAAGAAAGTCATACCTACTGGCACTCCTTAGCCAATATTTTGCCAACACCTTCATAGAATCGTAATTATACACACAAAAAAAGGAAAAGAGCTGCACTCAAGCCTATTCACTAGAACAGTCCCCTTTTTATAGCTTTCTAGGGAGAAAAATAAACTTGACATCATTATTCACATCCACGTTTAAAAAAGGGATAAAAATCCCCTCCCTCCCCCCCCGTCAGTTTGCTAAATATTGAGAGAAAAGAGAAAGCAATGATTAAGTATTTAGTGTTTGAGCCCAATATTAACCTCAGAAGCAATGTTATAGCTCACATCCTAACCCTCCCATTTCTTACCAGAAGCTGTGATATATTTATACAGAAACCCCTCTGATGTCTTCTTTCTCAAAACTGGGCCTAATAACTAGCTAACTAAAAATTAATCAAACTGCATAGGTAAAGTCATAGGAAAATTTAAATACCAATTTTTAAAGAAGTGAGCCATACCACTTGAAACAAATTTTCTAATCAATTCAAATTTTTCTTAGTTTTAATTTAAAATGAGCATTTACTTTAAAAAAGCGTGTTTTCTATTTTTATTACATAAGATCTTGGTTAATAAATAAGTGCTGGGCTCTGTAACATTTCAAGTAAAGATATTTGTAGAAAGATACTCAGTGGGAGTTAATGACATTTGGACATTACATACCAGCTGACAAGCAAACCTGTCATTTTCCATGTTGCAAAACTGATGCTAGTAACATACAGGAAAATACTCACATATTTATAATTCTTGACAATTCTTGGAATGGCAGGGTACAATAGAAGTGTTCTGATGTATGCTGATAAAATGCGTGGACCAGGGGATGTTAACAAGCAAAGACCAGAACTTAACTTACTGTTTATTCCCAATGAGACACTGAACGTGCTTGTAAGCTCCTGAATAATGCTATGTCACGGTCATAACTAATCTTCACATACACGTGACTTCAATACTGCATAAATGTGATGTTATACCACTAAGACTCAAAGTCTAACTTGCAAACTTTCTGAAATTTAATTCTGTGGCAAAGATACAAGTAAATAAATGTGGTTTTGCCTTGCATTCACAATTCTGTCAGCAGAACCCTTCTATGTATTAAATGGTTTTGTAAATCCTGGCAGCTTCCTCTTTGATGCAGCCTGATTATACCAAGAAAACATTATCTATTTCACAGCCAAGATCCATTTCTTTTGTATTGGGCAGGCTGCCTTTAAGGAAAAATGCAATGCCCAGGGGGTACATGCACTATTTCTTCTCTATCTAAATTTCAGCTCATTTTGTCAACTGAACATGGAAAGGGACAATAGCTGAGAGCCCATCCTGTTAAAATATGTAAAACGATAGACAGAAATATTTGCTATACTGTTAGTTAAGGAATGCCTCTCTAGAGGTGAAAAGAGCACAAGCTTTTTAGAATTGAGCAACTGTTCTGGACCATTGAAATGTAGTTTGATGATCACCAACAATATTCCAGATTGTCATCCCTTCTTTTAGGAAAAGCAATTCTGAGCTGATAATGAAAAGATTCCTTTGGTGTTACCTGTGCTGTATTTCACATGTTTCATGCTAGTATCTTTTCTAGTTGAACATCACCAAAAGTATTTCAGTGATAAATGTCTTCACACTAACAGTGGATGACTGATGTTCAGATGGCCATGTTAATCCTTTCAACTATATTCAAAAGTATTGTATGATTAAGTTTAAACATCTTTCATTCCAAAAATACCAGGTTTCCTATACTTCTACCCAATCCAGTACAGATTTACTCTAGCTTTCCTACCCAGCAGCAATAATTTTGGTAGGTCTGTTTCAGAGACAGTGATGTTGGAACCTGCTTCTTGCTATCACACAAGCCTGAGTAAGCCTACCTGGCACCAGTCAGCATCTGCCTCTTGGAGCACAGGGCCTTGGAGTTTCCAAGGAGCTGGAAGCCTGCAGTTTAAAGGAGCTCTAACTCTAACCAAAGATGAGGTTTACATGCTGCACACTGCAGTCAAAATGCCATTATAAGCTTGTCTCCTCACTGCAGAGTTTGGACATGCACCATGCTTCTCAGTTCTGAGATAGGTGGCTCAGGTCTGTAATTGCACAACCCACACAGGGGGTGCCCCTGAGCCACAGATCTTGCCAGTCCCAGATGGCTTCTCCGTGAAATCAACATTCTTGTCAATTTCACAGCTGCTATTAGCAGGGAAACTGACAAGAGCGTCAATTTCACCAGCCTGCAGCAGGGGAATCGGGCATTCTCAGACAAAGAGCAAATTTAAAAATTCCTGTTTCAATCTTATTTGGAACAAAACATTTAAAGAAAATAATAAAGATGTCTGCTATTCAGTCCACTTCAATATTCACATTTTTCCTTTGAGGCATGTCTAAATAGCCGTATGAATTATAAATGATACACTTTCAAAACTAAATTGCATTGAAAAAATAATCTGCCACTTTCAGTGATCCCCAGGGTATTGGGAAACACAGAAGAAAGATGTAACTACTTGTCACAGGAAATGGCCTATCCTTCTATTAACAACAAACTACGAGAATTCTACAGCATTCATTCTTAAACTGTAACTCCTGACTTCAAATTTATAATCTTACAGGAATCCTCCCCTTCACGACAATGTCTCAGGAATAATACCCTATCGTCAGTAAAAAAACCCAGCAAAATCCTGTAGTCACAGAAAAAATGATATATGCGCACATATATATATATTATACATATACATACATATGTACATGTGCATTACAAACTATTCTGCTGGAGAGGACGTCATTCATATAAATATACTGAGCTTCAGGTGGAAAAAGTGACGTGTATTTTCTCAAAAACAGAGACCATTATTCTGCAGATTACTTAATCTGATTCTGCAGATTCTGCAGATATACTTCAGTCATCTCCCTGAAAAAGTTATTTAAGATAGAGACATCTGTGACAAGTACAGCTTCAACTGTTGAACAACTTCCATAGTACGACTATTTTTCAGTTTCTTATAATATTAAATATTTGCAATTTCAGCTTATTTTTCCTTACTTCTTATACCTCTCAAAAGGATTTTTTTTTTTAAAAATTTGTTGAGTTAAATTGTTTCATCCATTTTTCTAAGGGTTAGGAACGTAAAAGTATGTTTGCCCCTGTTAAGAAAATTAAGTATCTATTTCACTAAGGAGTTCTTTGACTTTAGACACTGAAGCAGGAATCCAAAATTTTATGACAAGTCATGAGAACTTCATTGCTATCAGACATCAACACTTCTATGGAAAACCCAGCCAATGTAGTCTCCTTATAAGTGTCTCAAAACTTCAAATTCATCCACAGTTAGTAAAAGCTCTTGAGGTTAGCAGCTTATTCTGTCTACAATATGGGAATAGGGACAGGTGTATCCTGTGTGGTGAATATTCCATCTCTACATAATACATTCTTCTCAAAGGCTCCAGTATTGGACAATTAACCATTTTTTTTTTCTGCTGGATGCTTGCCAGCATTGTTCTACCAAGCATCAGAACTTACACCATGCCCACCAGTCAGCACAGAAAGATGGAATCTAACACAAATGGAGAGAAAAGTGAAGGATGCGCTTGGCTGGTAACAGGCACAGAAACAAGAAAAAATGTAATCATACATCAAGAAATTATCTTGTAACACATACGCACAAGGAGTTCAAATGACATATGCCAAAGAACCCTAAGTCTAGTGTTTCTGAATTTCTGATTAAATGTCCTGTCGTTTTACATATATACATACTTTTTTTGAAATTTTGGGTTATACGTTTGATAACCCACTTACTAATGGTAGAGCTCACAAAGTGACCATTCCTTGAAGTACTCCTGCAGGTGTAGTTTTGTCACAAGTGAAATTCCCTATAAATGCACTTTACTTTTTGCCTGTTAAGCTATAATTATGCCTTTCTTTTCACTTGCATTCTTTTCTTGCTCATTCCAACTCACTTCAGTTAATAATACGGCATGCCCTGACAAAGTAATTTACACGATTCTCCATTCTGCACTCTCCTCTCTGAGGAATTACAATTGAATTGCATCACGGATTCAAGTAAATACTTTATTCCCTATAGCAAAGTTTAAGTCGAGCTACTGATGGTTTTCAGTAGCATCTTTTATGCAAGCTTGCACCTGTTTATAATGACCACCTTAGCTTATTACATATGATCTCACCGAAGGGAAGATGGGCAATTCCTGTGCTCTAGAAACAGATATTATTTAAAAGCATCTTTTGAATAGTATTAGCTTGTTCTTTCCTCTAATCTTCTATGAGGAAGTGATCACTCACACAAAAAAGATCTGTCAGCAGTGGCTTTTACATTACAGACTGTTGAGCCTTTCGTATTCACAGGTCAAAAGTTTCTATTAATATTTTATGGAAAATTAAAAATAGGTGATTATATCTCAATGCTACATTTTGTTTTACAAAATAATTTGCAAAACAAACTATTTTTTCCTTTATAAAATAAAGGGAAGCATTAGATTCTTTTTCATTTATATCACGAGTTCTCAGAACACCACCTTCTTTCAATAGACTTAACTAACTCAGCCAATTATTTAAGATAGGCTTTTGTATAGACAAAATAGCTAAAATAGTCACACCTTAAACAACTCACCAGTGGCAGGATTAGAACCATTTAAAATTCAATTTTTCCACATGATTGTAACAAAGGACCAGGTGTGCTATAAACTAAAAGTATGAAGTACAGTCTGAAAAGAGGAAGCAATACATATACAATGAAAAATTTGCTTTGCCAAAGAGAAGGAAGCCCTTTAAACTCATTTGACCTACAACATCTTAGAAGAAAACAAATTACATAATCAGTTTAGTAGGAGAGGTTTGACAGCAGCTGCATCACTAACTTCTTGGTTTTTACAGTGATCAACATACACTTCATAAGTTAATTGCAAAAACTGCACGTACATCACTACTTTTAATCAAAAGTAAAAACAAAACAAAAAAATCTAACTGCCCCATTAGTCCAATGCAGTATGTCTTTTGAACACACCAACTGAGCAGAATTTCTGTTACCAACAAAAAACATTTTATTTTCATGAGAGAGTATCAAATTGGTTAAAATTCTAAACAGCTGAAGTTGGAGATACTGAACCAATTTTTGAATTTCTATACATTTACGTTTTCTTTCAAAGAGTTTATTTGGCTGGTCTCTACACAGAAACTATTTTTAAAAATTATTTTGTGATAAACATTTTAGAGAAATAATATCAATTTCATACCCAGGAAAAGGATACCATAACCACTGTACCTAAACGGGGATGAATTCAATAAATTTTATGGTAGAAGAATGAATCAAAGATGACCATTTTGATGACCACTTTGTGTTTCACATCTCTTTGTCCCACCCAAATTAGTTTATTTATTCTGATACAATTCAGTGTAGTTTTGTACTACATATTAATATATGTTCGATTAAGCACGTTACGTCATATACTATGTCGGGATTTTGGTCTGTAAATCATTTTCCAGCACTATCTAAATGTCACAATCGGTAAGTCTATCATTAACTATGTGCTAAGTTAATTACAAATGCTATAAAATTAAATTAAGTTCAAATGCATCACAACAACAACAAAGTTCATTCTCGCAAAAATTTATCCGCATCATCCTTAGCTGAATATCAGCACTTCTTCTCTTCTCTACATATTTATTCCCTTCCCTATGCTTAAATAACTGCTTTGCCAGCCGGTTTACAAAATTTGGGGTAAATTACGAATATAAGTGAGCAGCAGCAGTCTTTAGGAGCAACAATTGTTGATATGATTCTGCCACATTTTGACAAGTGTTACTCTCTGAGTTCACTTGCTTCTACATTAATCAAGATGACATAAGCCAGATATTCACAATTTGTACGATTAGCTGAGTCATGTGACAGGCTTACAGGATCACTGACCTAGACTTGGAAAATCTGGCAAAAAGAAACACATTGTCTTAAAACGGACAAATCTGGGCAGTTTCAAAGATAGATAGCCACTATAACACAGGCTATAATGGAGGTTTGTAAAGTGTAATTTTTTGCTGCACGTTACAGCATTTCTTGATTGTACAGAAGAATAAGATGCTTGCTTCCTCATATGAAAATGTGACTATTTTCAAAGAAGAAAAATTAAATCTGTTTCTCATTTCTTCTGCATGTTTCTTTTAAATGCATCTACAATCACAGGTTTAAAATTCATGTTCATTGCAAAAAGTAACAAAAAAGATTTTGTCAGAGCTTACAACAGTGAGCTACAGAACATTAGTTAAAAATCGCTTTTCAGTTCTTGCAGTCACATGCAGTCTTCAGTGTGAATTTACATACATCTCTTACTGGAACAAAGCACCTATTTTATATATTTTATTTATATTTTTATATAGCCTTTGAAAAGAAAAACATCACAGGTTTACAGTATACCGATTTTTCCCGTTTTCTTGTACACATCGTATTTTTTCCCTGCAACGTTAAGCACTTTGTTCACCTTTTAAATAGATTAAAGCTCATCTACATTTAGATTAATCAACCCATACAGAAAAACGCCAGCGCCCCCTGGTGGGCGCAGCTTCCCTTTGACAACACAGGCTTCACTACCCAGGGGTTAATTCGTCGTAGCCATAATCATCAATCACTACTCCCTTACTAGACATTCGTATTTTCTAGTCATCCAATAGTCTGTGGAACTAGAGCTGTAAACTGGAGAAGCATTTTTTTCTTTACCCCAAACATTCCCATTTGTGTCCATTTTTACTACAAAATACATAAGAAGTTTATGAAAAATAATCTGTAACTAACTTAATTCGTTATTTTAGCTGCATATTTAAAAGACAATATCTTGGTAAATTAATTAGAACTAGCAATTCACATTTATTATGTTGGCTGGTTATTCTAAAATAAGCTGAAAACTGTTGCAAACTCAAAATGAAACAGAGGACACAAGAATGACAGGCTGAACCTGTAAAGTCCAATCCTATTGCAAATGGACATAATAGTCCATACAATGTATAGGTGCATTAATGCACTAAGAAACAGTCTCTTTGTTTTAGTAAGGCTGTTTGCAGGGTCAAAGCCTAAGCTTGTTCTCAGCGCTATTCACAGCAAATAGCTTTGCATGGCTTTTAACATTGCAGTTTCATATAAAATGTAAGGTTATCAGACAGAAGTCTCACCTGAACATAATTTCCACTGATACAATTTGAATTTCAGCATAAATAGCAATCACAGTATCCCAATTATAATGTCTTCAGAGTATATAATGTTTGGTGCAGGATAAAGATATCATTGCAGCACCAATGAGATGATAGTGAGTTGCAAATGTACAGCAGCACCTGGAACCAGAATGACAAAAGCAGTTACCCCTAACTCAGGAACCTATCAGTCCACTCTGGAATTGTGTTCGTCTCTGTGCGCAGAAAGTATCTGAGGTCACATCCCAGGGCTCTCAGTGATGCATAAGCCGAGTCATCCTACCTATCATTTCCAGTGTATTACAGGAAACTCCCTTCTGGAACTGGAAATAAACTACTCAAGGGTGTCACAGGAGGCAGCGGCATTAGCTTGAGACAGTACTGGAGAGCACTGCAGAAGATTAAGCCTATACCAATCATTTTAAGAGAAAATCATGACTTTCTGAGCAATTAATTTTCTGTATGTCCAAATACTTGTGCTAGGGTGATACTTAAGTTATGAGACAACTTTGCATCCAATGAAAACCTTTAAACAAGCTTCCACTGAATTCATTGTACTGCATAAAATTAATGGGAGCCTGTTTTTGTAAGAGATCAGTACAAAACAAGCAAAAATCTTTAGGTTTGCTCAATACAAAAATAGAACATTTCATTATTGTCCCCTGCTCATGTAGCTTGTTCATCATTGATTTAAAGGAAAACATTAATTATCCATCAGAAGTTGCTTTTGCCTTTGGGTTCTTTCTTTTCTTAAACAATATTAATCTCATCAAATTTGAACAAAAATTTACATGTTTGCAAAACCCTGATCCAAACATGCCGTTTCCATTTCTTTTTAATTGAAATAAATAATTATAAGCCCCAGCAATATTACAACAATGTTGATGAATTTTGAAGAATATGAAACAGAAAACTTAAATTGAGGTAGAGGCTCCAAAGTATCCCGACTAGGCTGTGCAGCAGTCAAAAGGGACACGGTGTTTCTGGCTCTCAGGCTCCCACACGCCTCTCCTAGCACTAGTCTCTTCTAGATCTGTATCTTCCTCTCCTCACCTCCCGAGATGTCAATGCTGTACTTACTCTGCAGACTGCAGCAGTGAGCAGTGTGACTCCGCATCTGTCTGTAAGACACCTATCTGTCTGTAAGATACTACTGTAAGACATCATCTCTCGCTTGTTCAATAACCAGGACTGGTTTGTACGGGTCATGACAACATCTCTTTTTAAAATTATTATATTCATTGCATTTTGAATAACATTGCCTTGTCACCTGTATCATGGTTAAGTCCACTATCCGTAGTCTACTTCAGGGATTTTGGAGACATGAGGTTGTTGATGGTTGTCTGCAGAGATTCTGTCTGCCTGCATGTGTAATTTTGTGATGCTTCTTTGCCCCAAATACACACATATTTTATCACCTCATATTCTACCAGACAAAGTTTCCAGCTGTGCGTAAATAAATCCATATGCTGTCTATTGGCTATTCACTGATTTTTTTTTTTTAATTCTCCATTAGCATTGTTCTATCTAGATCCCAGGTGTTAATACTACACTTTCACCTAACCTGTAAGAAGTGTTTGATTCTTCTAGCTAAATACATGTTTCTGTCACACAGTCTGGGATGCCTTCGACTTTGTGCTCAGAGACTGACTTTTCCATCTATCTTGTCATTCTCCTGTTTCCCCCAAAACTGTCAGTTAGATGTGTCTTCAGAGCTAAATGGGTCAAACTTACTAGTTCTACTAACATTTACTCACAGCACTTCACCTCCTCATTTTAACTTCCTGTTATTGCCCTCACCGCTACTAAGCTACTTATTAACCTTTAAAACCTGCTATCACTTTTTTTAAAGTTACTTGCTCTTAAGAGAAAGGAAAAACTGGAAGCCATTCACTACCACTTATTTAGATAATTTCACCATTTCAGTCCACATTTAAAGGCTCAGAAGAGGGCAACAACTGTAATGGGCCGTAATTACTTGTCTAGGTAGTTTTATATTGACTTTCTATCTGTATAGTTTTAATATTAATCACTTCAGCGTACCAACTTCTAAAATGTGTGATAAACATATATTTTCTTCTGAGTGTTTATCTTGACATGACCCTTCAACATTTTTCTCCTCTCTTTCTTTCATCTGTTCTTCTTTCTAAGCACAAATCAACATTTTGGTTTTGAATCAGCTTGCAGCTTCTTTTTTTCCCCACATTCTGGAGATAACCCTGAGGTTTGAAAGCATTTTGGCATTACTAAAGAGCTAATACAATTCTCATCAGTAAACAAGTCTCCCTTCTGGATGACTGAACTTGTAGTCAGCTACTGGTTAGTTAAAAACTCAGCTTGCACCTGTAAGGCATGTTACCAGATTTGAAACTGGCTTTTTATGTTAAGTAATATAGATATGTTATGAGAGGAATAGGGGAATAGAGCAATCATTTGTGCATGGTGGCATGACAGACATACTTCTTATGCAGATTATCCAAACCATCTAATATTTTAAACCCCTGTATGACTTCTAATCACGCAGAAGTATCGTATTTCATTACCCATTTCACCACCTATTTCACCTTCCTTCTGAAGGCCAGATCTAATCTCTTTGTCTCAGTCTGTATATTCTGTTTGGTAAAACATTTATTTGCACAGTGTTTACTCAGATATAGACCAACATTTACTTTCTAATGGTTTCATTTTCGGTATTTTAGGAGTACAACAAAATTACATTTCAGGGGTCCGTGGCCTTCCCTATGCTAGCAATTCATAGAATCATTCAGGCTCAGAGGGACCTCAGGAGGTCTCTGGCTCACTTTCCTGCTCAAAGTAGGGTCAGCGAAGCTGCTTAGGGTTTTATCCAGTTGAGTCTTGAAAATGTCCAAGGTCAGTGACTCTACAACCTCCCTGGGCAAGCTGTTCCAGCAGTTAAATATCTACATACTGATTTTTTTCCCCTTTATATCTAATCAGAACCTTGCCTGTTTCAATTTATGCCCAGTATCGCTCAGTATGCTGCTGTGCACCTCAGTAAAGAGTGTGGCTCCTTGTCAGGAAGCTCCACTTAGGCACTGGGAGGCTGCTCTTAGGTCCCCCTAAGGCCTTCTCTTTTCCAGGCCAAACAAACGGAGTTCCCTCAGCTTCACCCCATAGGTAGCACCCCTACGTTATGAATGCTGGACAGTCTTAAAAGGGATGTCATCTGCTAGACTTCCTGCAGCATAACTTCTGCACTCTCTTTACTACCACAACTTATATCCCATACAGTACTCCGTGCATTCAGCTATTTTTTTTTTTTTTTCAGAAGGGCTACAAGAAAACACAAGCTATAAGAACAGGGTGAACCTTCCCTGAAAAAGGCAACATCTCTGCTTCTTTACTATCATCTTGTCTCAAAACTGCTATATCCCATCACATCAAAGTAGATAAATCTGCTGCAGCAAGTGGAGCTTCAGGAAAGCTGAACTTCCCATTTGACCCACATTTCTGTTCATGAGGTTTTGCCATGTTTTGGGGTTTTTTTCATAGCCTAGAGGAAAAAGTAAGGTAGGCTCTGTTTTTCTGTTCATTCTCCTAACTGTACTATCACTTCTTCTCTAAATCATGGATACTTCCTCTAATTTCATTATTTTAGCCTCAGACAATATTATGCTTACATAAGATATCAAATGTTTTAAGTACTACTTCATTGTAGTTTCCACTGGGAATACTAGTTATTCTGAAATATCCAAGCTTCTGCAGAAAAATGTGTTACTGAAGCTCTAATATTATTCCCTTGTGCTGTTACAGTACTTGTCAACTCCAGTTTCATTGTGCTAGGACTCATACTAAACAATGGCAGTTTTACAGTCTGAGCAAAGACCTTATGATCCAGTTACTTCCCCTCAATAAAATTACCCACATAATTCTCAGTCTCTTTCTCATACTTACAAACCCATATTGAAAATCTGTGAATTTAAACCCAAATAATTAATCACATATTAACAACAAAGTTATCAGTCTCCTGGAGTTAGTAACATTGGTAGTGTTCAGTGTGACATACAGATTTCAACCTGATTTCCAAAGTAACGAACTGACATTCAGCATTCCCTACTCATCTTCTGCCTTTCAGAAACTTGTCAGAGTTTATCTATATGTTTTGAATGTTCCTTCTATTATTTCCGCGTTAATAAACTGTAGTGACAATTGTGAATTAAATTATACCAATTGCTAAACTGGGTGGCAAGTCTTAGCACATGCAAATCTTACAAGCCAAAATTAAGAGTTGGCTTTTAGTAATTTGTTGTATAGATACTGTTTGGGTTTGTTTTTTTTTTCCCTGGTAATCCACTAATATTTATTGTGCACCGATTTTTGGTACTGGTTTTGATAGTAGTTGATGCCTATAAATCTTGGAAAATGTAACATCAGGTGCTGTGTTATCATGCCACATGAGGAACAACTACCCTGCAAACAGAGGCCAAGTTAATTTGAATGACACAAAGCATTGCCTTTTAACAACAGAAAAACCCACCAAGAGGATAATGGAGTAGTATCCACACAACTTTTAGATCACCTTACCTTTAACTAAAAGCAGTTGGGGTAGATGAGGTGGGAAATCCTGGAATCAAAATGCACAGACTGCTGGAATGAGCAAGAAGCAATCCCTTTCCTGCCCAGAGAAAAGTCAAAAATATTCGGTCCATTTTCTTAAGGAAGAGAGACAGGGAGTCAACCCTCAGTGAATAACTTTTAATTTAACTCTGTGTCATTTTCCCATCCTGTTGGCAGAGCAGGAATAATTAACGCAAGAATGAACTCATGAGTGATTCAGGGGCAAAGAGATACTGTAAGAGTATAACCTAAACAGTAAATATAGAAAAGATTACCTAACTTCAAGCAATAAGATAAATGCTTATCATTTCAAGGCAAACTACATGTGACTACTCCACATGAAGTCCCCCGAATTGTACCTAGCACTTAGTGATCAAATGCTACGTTCCATATCAAAAGACAGTTGGTTGTGTGAAGGAGAGTGAGAGGACAGCGATGTATTAGATCCCTGGTTTCTCATGACTGTAATGGCATGCATAAAACCCTAGCCCATGGCCCCATTCTAGCACTATCAGACTTGGGATCAACTCCATTAAATACTCCACCTGAAACAGAAACAAATGTAATTGATCTACTGAGACACACAGAGAGAAAGATGCAGAAAACAGTTAAAGCAAAGCCTGAAAAAGTGACTATTTCTGCTGCCACTGAGTCTCTGACCTGCTTGTGCCTTACACTATTTTGAGTACAGCTATGTATTTCAACCACACACATTTAACTTTCACAAGACTTTTTAAGTAAGAGATTCAAGCAGATTGAACCTTTTCATTGCTCGTTGCCTAAAAGCTGACTCTGTCTTTGAGACTAGGTCACAGTGCTGTGATTCTCGAGTTCTGTGACAACTTGAGGATGTGATTTATCAAAATACCCTGTTTTCCCTTCCAGAAGCTATTCACATGTGGTAACTTAAGTGAAGTTCTCATGTAAGTGATATTTACCTACATTAACATATAACATTTATGTACCTTCTCCTCCCTATTTTTACTTTTCTTTAACGGCAGAAGAAGGAGTAGCTTCAGCACTCAGTCTAATACTGAAGAGTTATTAGTTTCTCCCAAAACCCTGCTGAAAGAGCCATAGTGCTCCACATGAGAAGGAAGTAAGCTCCTGCCTTGCCAAGTGCCAATACCATTTCACTAAGTCATGTAAAATTATATTTATAAGATTATGAATGTAACAAAAATTACATATTTTGATTATGAATGCATTCTGGTGATCATTTTACATGGCATACATCATCAGTCTTGGGGGGGAAACAGGCTAAACAGAAGTTTCAAATCTAACTCTTAATAGAAGCCACTGAATCACTGAATAACATAAAAAAACATTAAAAAAAAAGCAGTAATTAAAACTTACTTTAATATATGAGTTACTTTACTTTAATATATGAGTTAGGAATGAAAGACAAATAACCTATGTCTCAAACACATGTATAGTGCCAAACTCAACTATCAAAACCAAATAAAACAGAAAAACGAAGCAAATACTGTATAAACTACTGGAAAACAATACCTAACAAGGTTTTAACCATAATACTTACATAAGAAGATAAGGTGTTCATTATGTTCTGTATTTACTATACAACTGCCTTAGTTTTGGGTGCACAGATTCAAGAAATATTTTACTTCAGAAATTTCATGCACTTTCCACTAACTGAACGAGAACCTAAAACATCTATATGCTTTATGAAATGTACATAAAAAACTATTTTATGTAAGTAGCATTAAATTACAGTTTCAGCTATTGGAAAGGCTTCACCAAGTAATAAATGTATCAGAAAAACATGATATGAATTTTTGGAAAAGGTGCTCTGGTGTTGTGCAGCGCATGACAATGGAATCGGGTTTTCTACAGGGATCTCCAACACCTTCTTTTCAACAAACTCCAGTTTAGAAAGAAAGACAGAAAACCACGTTTTGAAGCATTTCATTCATAGTTTTGTCTTTGTTCATTTTGTTTCAATTCTTACTTTATGTTGTTATATACATCATATTCTGTCAGATATTATAAACAGCACCATGATTTGGGGTGTAATACCTAGGAATTTCTCTTGTAATAAATATATTTTATTTATATTTATTATTGTTTTATTTATATTTATATTTATTTATATTTACTATATTACTTTTTTAATATATAAATAAATCTCTATTGCCACCCACCAAAACCCTGCTAAATTTATACTTCTCCAAGTGCCCTTACTGGCAGTAATTATCTTCTTGTGAGCAACTTATCTGTGTATAAAATAAAGGACAATTCATTCAGAGGAAAGGACGCTCTAACAATTCAGAGAAACATAACACTAATCTGCCACATATTAACATGAAAAATTACTTTAAGCTCTGCTGTGTTTGGATATAATTTTTTGCCTTCACATCCTTGCCTCCCAATATGAATTAAATTCACAAATGTCTCTTTGAATAAGCCTCCCTATCTACTACTCTGATGTACAATCTCTCCTCAATAGCTGAAAAGAGCCCCAAAGCCGAGGAATTCACTGAAGCAGGTCAAACACTAGCAGTAAGGGGTTATGATACCTGAAATCAGATAATCATACTACCTCTTGCTCTGCTGCCACCTCCCTAAATTGTCCGATAACTCTGCATCGATCGATCCTATTCTCCCACCACAAAGACAGTGATTTCAGACTTGTGCATAACTGAGTAGTAAGGAAGCCTCACCAGAGCTCACACAGTTCCATTGCTTCCTTCTGAATCTCCAAGTGAAGAAATCCTGTCATTTTTTACCAAAGTACAAGCTTGACAGTTGTAAATGACTCTTTCTTTCATGCTTCCTTTCCCTGCATGCTCCAAAAAGAGAATGAGATTGCTCAGGAACTGGCAGCAGTTTAGCACACAGACTAGTCAATCGGGCGGGCCAGATCTCCCCAACCAGCTTCTGAACTCGGACATTCATAGTTTGAGCTTCAGTGTAAACTAAAGAACAAGTACATGCAGAGGTTATTGCAGATTACTAATACTGGAGAGTCAGAGGCCTCACTAAAACAGATCCAGGCACAAAAGAAATTATATCCGTTGCTGGATTTCCTTATATATTGGCACTGGAGGATTTCCCAGCAGTACATCTAAACTAACCTAAGTGTCCTTAACAAGTACAAAGTAGCTGAGACATCCATTTATCCAGCATCCTAGGGATATCCCACTCCTAGGGATGAGTACAAGAACAGGGCAAGTACATACGGTACTTTATTAGCATAATCCCTCAGCCCCAGCTGATTTATGGCCAGGGACTTTCTGAAGCAGAGGTAGTATCTATATCTCGCAGGCCTTAATGTATTTTTCTTCCATTAACCTGCCCATGTCATTTTCAGCATATGTAAATTTTTGGCATCCACAACACCATTAGCAAATAAATCCATAGATTAATTGTGCAGTACATGAAAATATATGTCCTTTTATTTGTTTTGAACTTGTCTACAGACAGTTTCAACTCAAGCCCCATGATTCTTATAAAGGAAAAATCAGTAATCAGTTGTATCTTGTTCACCCTAGCTCTAGTAACCTATTGTTCTAACTCCAGTAACCATACCATAGCAATGCTTGGTCATTTAAGCCCTGATTCAACACAGTAAAGCAAATGTTTACCTTCTACATATAAGCAACATGTGAGCTTTCTACCTACTACTGAACATGTTGTCTAAGATAGTTCACTAGTATAGTTCATCTGGTATTTTCCCAATAAAATACACTTTTATTCAGAAAAAATAACAGAATACACTATGGAATGTCTGGCCTTATTTTAAGAGCCACAAAGCATATAGCAAAGCAGGATGTGTGATGCTAAAGACAATCACTAGGAATGTAGAAGACGAGGAAGGTTGAAGTCCTTACCTTGCCCTTATCACATAGGCAAATAAACACCTATTAGATCTATCGTTTTTCCTATCACAGCTCATCTATTCTCTAAAATTATATTTATTGAAAATCCTTGGCCATTCTCAGCCACTAAAATTTCAAGAAAGGATCAGAATTATACAGCATGCAGTCCTCAGATATACAGGTTCAGATTATACCTCTTCAAATGATGGGAGACACCAAGGTACATGAAGTATTTGTGCTGGATCAGACCTGAGGAGCAGCTAGCATAGTCTACTGACTCAAAGTAGCCAGCAGCATACAGACAGTAAGTAAAGATCCTCTCAGTTACCTGCAATTTACACTTTTGGACTGAGATAGAGAATGTACCAGAAGGAACGTATTTAGTGAAATGGTATTGATCTATCTTCTGTGAATGTATCTAGTTTTGTATATTTACACTTGTAGTCTCCACAATTTTCTGTGGCAATGCATTTCACAAAACAACTACGCTGAACTCATGAAAAGATACTTTCTTAAAGTACATAGCTTAAAATGTTACCTAAAATATGCCACCTGACTCAACCACAGCTCTTTACTACTTGCCCAACACCTGATGTGGTTGGCACATTTGGAGGCGGGCAAAGAAATAAGATGGGGGAACAGCTGTGAGAATCACCTTCTTGTCTTTCTTATAAATGGTGTTGGGGTGGGAGGAAGCTTCTTATAGCTTCTCTAAAGGGACTTCTGTGTCTTCACAGCCATTAGACATCAGAACTGCAAGCATTTACAAGCGTAGAAGAGTATCAGTCTGATTCCATAATATTGGGATCAACATCACATCATAATGAGTGATATATACCATGGTGCCTTCCTTTAGAAGAAATCCCAGGCATACAGGTCATAAAAAGGCTATGTTAGTACAGACATTTAGGTCTCTGATGTGGACAGCCAGGGGACTAGGATTACAGTGTCCCTGCTCTGTTCTTTAGGTATAGGCTTAAAATAAGCTTTGTTTCCTTGTGTGAACTGTAAACAAATGACATTTTAGGCTCCTGCACATCATGATATTCAGTACACACGTTTCTTGAAAATGAATCATTCTTTTGAAGCTTTTTATTAGCTCATGTAACTCATTTCAACTCAAGAGAATCTAGTATCTCTAACTATAATTGATTTTCTCTCTCCATTTTTCCTTTAGCAATATGAAGCACAATCAACTTCAGTTTCAACCCATTTTATGCTTATCAAACCAGAAATAACTACACAAGTGTTGCAGTGACTAATTCAATTCATAATTTATTCTAACCTTACAAACACTCTCTTAACCAAACTATGGAACTTACTAAGCTTACTAGAAATTATTGTCAGTCTAAACATGCTATTTAAACATCAAACACCTGCAGTATTATTGACAGTAAAATTCAAGAGCAGGATTCCATTATTTTAAGACTTTAAACACCAAATCCCTGTTCTTCGAATAACCATTTAGAGCTTTGCTCAAACTCAGATCAACTAAAAGATTCTCACTGATGTTGCTGTCTTTTAGCATAGGACCACAAGATGAACTGAAACCAATTAATTCCATGAATGACATAAAAAAGACCTGCGCATCTCCCTTGCTTCAGTGACTTTATATATTGGCAGAAAGAAAAAAATATTGAATACGGTATTTGTTAAACTTTTACACAGGTGTTCAGTGACAAGCATAATGCCTGAAAACATTGCTTTAAAATTAGTAGTAGATTTAAAGTTTATGGCTTCTCTCTAGACAATACTCCTGCAGATCAAGGAATCTGGTAAAAACTACTGTTGAAGGTATCTGCAATAATGTTGTAGTTAAAAATTCAGTGAAATGCCATAAAAAAAAAAATACTTTTTGAGATTATTTCTCACCTTAGCTGTTTTGTAAAAATAATTACTCCAACTGATTTACCAATTCTGGCATTATTTGTATACTACATTTGCATAAAAATGATGAGCATTTACATTATTAATTGTTTGAGGCACAGCATAACAATTCATATATTGCATTAAAAGCAAAAAAGATAAAGATTTAATGAGACTTACTACAGTTAGAGTAAGCTAATCACTGTAGCCTGAAGATAGAAACAGAAGTTATCCATAATTGCCCATTTTTAAAAGAGAAATTCCTTTCAACAACCTTGGTGGTTTCTTTGCTGTTCTTTTTCCCCTACCCTTTCCTCTAGACTTCAATATTTATTACACATTCTCAAGATCAGATCCATGTGCACACGGATCCCTCCAGGTAAACTCCACATAACCAACCACAGTAAAGAAATAACAGAGTATATATGTTAAAACAGAAGAGTGAAAGAAAGAAGTTACTGCAAATATGACCTCCTGAAGGAAAGAATGTTTATATAAGTCCACAGAAGACGAACAGTTGTCTGAATAGTAACCATAATGCTCTCTATTGAGCTCTACAGGTCTTACAGTCTTTATCACTTACAGGACACTTATGTAATAGCATAAGAATTACAGCCAAATACCATCACTTACAAACTGTACCCTCTGTGACAACTATGGTCACTTCTCAGTGCTACGCTAAGGCCTTTGTGCACGACAAAGACTAATTCAGAAGCAAAGAACACAAGAGACATGGGGCAAGTGTGAAAGACATTCTGGAATCCACAGTTATGGTCTAAAACACCCATGGGGAGAACAGAATCACCTGTAAGTGAAAGGCAATATAAAATTGGGGAACAGTTGCAAGAGATCTAAACGTACACTGATCAACCTATCTCAGGAGGAGAAAAGGAGTTCTCATTTCTAAAAGAAATGAGAACTATGTCCCTAGAAATGACAGAGAGAGTAGAAGAAACCTTCCATCACGTCAATACAACCTCTCAATCTTCAAAAAGACAGTAGTGACTTGGAAAAAATATCTTTAAGGGATGTCCTGGGTCTTCATAGCAGCTCACATGGTGCTGTGTTTTAGATTTGTGACTACACTAGTGCTGATAACACACCAATCTTTTAGCTATTGCTGAATGGTGCTTGCACAGGGTCAAGGTTTTCTCTGTTTCTCACTGTGGCCCACAGCAGGTGGGCAAGAGGCTGGGAGGGGAGACAACTGGGACAGCTGACCCGAATCGACCAAAGGGATATTCCAGGCCATATAATGTCATGGTCACCAATAAAAACTGAGGGGTGGCTTTTTCCAAAGTAGCTGTTGCTTGGGGGCTGGCTAGGCATTGGTCTGCTTGTGGGAGGTGATGAGTGATTGCTCTGGCATCACTTGTTTTAGGTTTTGGGGGTTTCTTTCTTTCTTTTTTATTTCTTTCTTTCTTCTTCCTCTTCCTTTCAATTATTAAACTACTGTTATCTCAACCCATGAGTTTTCTTGCTTTTGCTCTTCCTACTCTCTCCCCCCTAGCACTGTGGGGCAGTGAATGAGTCAGGGGCTCTGTGGTCCTTAGCTGCTTGCTGGGGACAACCCATAAAGAGGGAAAAAACACCTTTTGGAACTTTTGCCTTCAACTGGTCATTGTCTACCCAAATTCTAAATCTCTCAGGAGTTTCAAAGTACCCGGTAATCAAGATTATCAGAAATTGCCTACCATACAGATAGAAGATTGAAGATAAATGGAAGATAAACAGAAGACTAGAGATCAGACCTTTTAGAAACTGTCATAACAGTAAATTGCATTTATTGATATTTTTCCTAGATTCAAATAGTTCTGTTCAAATGGGGATGAACTATATCTTCCACATCAGACTCTAAAGAAAAAGCCACTGAATGTCAAATACCTATCACTTTAAAAGTCAATTATATCTCACAAAAGTAAAGCTTAAGATATTTCAGTCATACTAGTTGTATCATTCACAGAGCAGTAACATCATGACTGCTCATATGCTAATAATAACCATCACGGAGCACAAAAGTATGTAAATGCTTTACACACTTTGGGAGGTAATGCAAGTGAAAAAAAGCAGTAAACCAGTGGGTTTTTTTCTTTCTCTTTTAGATACAGAGCATGCCTCCTCTGAACTGTTGAAATGTGAAGGAAATTTGAAGGAAACAGAAAACTTAATACGAATAGCTTCATAAAAGCTATGACCACCAGTCTGTAAGATATTAGAAATGGAAGCATGTAGATCTATGGCAATTTCCAAAAAAGCTGCATCTAAGTATTATTTACACAGTAATTTTTTCAGAAATTACACTAGGAGTGCAGTAGTAATGCAGATAGTCAAGTCATGCATACAAGACATTTCACTTCACTTTTGAAAACATATAATAAGATAAACAATTTTACATTTTTTTTAAGAGGAAAAGAATGCTGGGTCATACCTTGCTAAATATTTTCTTGGAATCTGAGAACATCAATGTTTATTATTGCATTGAGTGAGAATCAGCATTCAGTGATAAGAACATGAGACAAATAACGCTGGCATTATCACTTTCCCATTACTTGGGCTCAAGCAGTGATCACCACCTCTGACTAGACAGAAAACTTATCTTCTTCCAGTGGCATGAAACTACTGTGCTACACTGACTTTCCTGCTTGCTGGTGATTCGAACCTGAGGACCATCGTGCAACGAGGAGTTCATGATCCACACAAGAATTGACCTGAGCAGGCACAGGTCTGTGCTGTGCTGCACATACCACTTGGCCACAGGATAAAGTTAGCCTGCTAATCGTAAGGGAGAAGACTGTAGGCAGCTCCCACTTGGCATTTGGCAATTATACCACCTGCATGGTCTTATCGTGAACATCGTTTTGCTTGACAGTAGAAATGCTGAATGAAATTCTTTACTTATAAGGAAAACTAAACTACATTATTTACTTCTAAGAGCTCTAAGGACTGTAATGCTAGTGAACCTTAGCACGACAGGATCTGTGCAGTGTACCATGCCATGACCAGAGGTCAATGTTGCACAACTTGGGGTTCCCAGTGTCTGAAAGGATGTAAGATTATCTATGCTATCCCCTTTTTCCACCTCAAAAAGGTATTTAAATCCACACCTTATGCAGTCTGAGTGCCCTTCTAACAGAGATCTGTAACACACACTTGCACCAGCGCATTACATCTGCCACTGAAAATTTTGCAATGTATAGTACAGCCAGTCTCTGCATGCAGATGAGGCCTACTGTCTCCCAGTGTTGTCAGCTTCTGTGCATGCACTACACAGCAGATGCTCACTGGTAATGTTGCCGATTTTCCAATAGCTTCCAAAAAAAGAAGTCAGCCAAAGGGGACATGATGAGCAATTCACACAGCTTTCTCCCACACAATCATTCTACTTAAACCCCAACAAAACAGGCTGTGGGCCAGAAAACTGTTCTGACGGTGTAGTACAACTCATATACCATCTTTCCCAGGGCCTTGTGGCCTCTCTTCTCGCAAATGATGTATTCTAGTCACATAACAGAGGAGGAGTTTTTGCCCAGCTGGGAGAGACAACAAAGAGGAACAACCTGCTGCTAATATTAGAATAATTTATCAGGTCTAGAGTCTGTTTCCCGCATGTTGCCAAAGACCTCTAGGAAACAGGGAAATCAGGAATGTCTGTTGAACCAGAGGAAATGTACTGAAAGCACTGCAGATTGGACACTCTTTCATTAAAGCATTCAGAGACTTATTAGAAAAGCAGTATAGACTATATAAGGGGTAGACTACCAGACACTGAGTTAATGTCTCATCCTACAGGCAATCTCCACTGAATTCTGTTTATCTCCTCTTGTTATAGAATGTAAATATATCACTAGCCAATCTTTCAGGGGTGTTACAGTGATTAAGTAATTAACATTTGGTAAGCTCTTGAGGAAAAAAGAAATTCTAAAGATTAGAAGAAGAGTTATTAAAGCAAACAGAAGACATCAGGTATCTCTTGATAGCAATAGCTAAAAAATATATTACTACTTAAAGTGCATTTCTATCTTTAAAGATTCCGGTTTGTTACCGCATAGCAAGAATTACACATAATAAACATGAGGCAGACAATCACTGAACTTTCACTCAAGATTTCTACATTGAGAAAAAACCCCACTATTACTGTGAAACCAGCTCCGAAGAAAAGAAGAGATGGTTTTACAAGTCCCGATGCTGCAAACACTTAAATTTAGCTCAGATATATGATTATTTGCATTGAAATCATGGAGGCTTTTCAGAATCATACACACTGGCATATGCATCAATGTACCTGCAGGAAATGGACTTCAATTTCACTTCAACCACACCTGTGGGAGCTTCCTCGGTAGACTTATCTTTGGAGTGGTGCTTCATAGTTAACTATTGCATAGCATGTATTAACATATGGTAATGTTTTTAATATTGTGAGCATGCATAAAGATTGGACAACAACAAGGAAAGAAGTGATTGAGCATTATGACTAAATATCAATATTGTGTAAAACAATACAGAATTTCTTCTTCATCTCCCTTACTTGTAAAAAGCTCAAGAAGGTACATTTAAGTCCAAGTATGCTACAAAAAAACTTATGCTTTTACCGTGTGTATGTTTATGCATAGCAATACATTTAAACAATGACATTCTTACAGTTAATCAAACAATTGATTTTTCAAAACCAAATGAGTCATGCTTTGGTGACTGTTCAATCAATATTCCCGGCAATTTCAGGGAAAATACAGTTCAGTCCTCTCCAATGGACATCAGTGAGATACTGAGGGAATAACATGATTTCAAAGTCTCAGTGGACTTCAGCCAAATGCGAAAGACAGCTTAAGCCCAAATGTCATGGAATTCCAAAAGGACTGCAGAGTTTCACAAAGAACTACTTCAGCTCCCGATTAGATTTACAAAACAGAATACTTGGCATTATGATGTATACAAAACAAGCTGCTTGGTATCATTTTCAGTCACAGACCTCAACTGCATTACCCTTTTACATTTACAAATACATGTGATTTTACAGTTGCATTTCTCAGCTTCTTAAAGTCAGGAAAATCCTTTCCACTATGATGTTATCTGCCAGTAATCTATTTCAGCCACCTGCATAACTGGACATGCTTAGAAAGTTACCAGTGTGTTAACAGCCCTCCTATGCATCTTATGCTATACATAAAGAGTGATAACTGAAATCAGAATGTAGCCCCATAGTATTCTTCTTCATCTTTGCACATATATTTCGTTTGAAATGGATAACAGAAGTATAACAGCTTAATTGTTTCTTCTATTTGGAATGTTTCATTCTAGCTAAACCTTCATTGACAATTCTGATGTGAGTACTAGGATGTTTTTTTTAAAAGAAAATATACCAACAGTCAGTTTCGTGCTTTTAATACCTAAATAAATCAACTAAACTCTGAAAAAGATTCTCTTAAACACACATAAAGATGGAAGTTTGTGTTCTGCAAAAAACCTGCATTGTAAGTAGGGTACACAGTAAAATCATCTGCTATAAATAGTAGAATTTGTTTTCCCAGAATCCAGACTTAGGAGCACAAGGTTTTGTAATTTTTTAAGAAAGGGCTGAATAAGCAATGAATACTGAACTCTAAAGGGAACAAGTCAAGCAGC
Source organism: Platalea leucorodia (assembly GCF_965183815.1). Lineage (NCBI taxonomy): Eukaryota > Metazoa > Chordata > Aves > Pelecaniformes > Threskiornithidae > Platalea > Platalea leucorodia. The sequence continues at coordinate 37,635,911 of NC_138823.1, forward strand.
TATATGCAACAATGCCCTGCAATTCAGTGATGGCAGAAAGCCATGATTTGAAATTAGTTATACTGCATATAAGCAGTGTAAAAAGCATCAAAGCAGTTAATGGATTATATGCAGTACATAATAAAAAAATTCAATCCCAGTATCATACAGTTACTGATCTGGAAAACACAGCAATGAAAAATACCTATCTTTGCTCATAGAAACTTAAGTTTTTTATGTTACCTTCAAAAGAAAATAAAACGCCCTTCCTGTGTAACGCTTTACCATAACCTCAAGCTTTGAGCAGTTCTGCAGGATGTAGCCTAATTGTTATATCAAATATAAACCACATACTGTCAGCAAAATAAGAATTAAAATAAATGCCAGTCTTTGCCAGCACAGTGCTTTCAACACCAAGATGTGCATATATCAGTGGTAGCTACTATAACATGGCTACATTACAATCACTATAACCATGGCTATTCCTCAAATATGCCATGATTTTGCTTCAGAATCTCTGAATCACTTCTATAACACTCTACTTGAACCAGAGGTCCTGTTTGTGCCCTTTCCTGGTTTTAAGTTGATTTTGTATAAACTTCGTCAGTTTTGATGAAATGCATGATAGAAAAGTGTTCCAGGTTTTGCATGGCACAAAACCATAATGGATTCTTACAATTGAGTCCTTATTAAAAAAAAAAAAACCACTTGTTTGTACACAGACAATATTCTGCCCAAAAGTCAAGGCACTAGAAAAAAAAATTTCCTTTATACTGCCTTTCTGGTTCCAGATACCTTGAGGGATTCAAATGTCTAAAAGGAAAGCCCTACACGTCTATTGGATACCTTTTCCCCACTATCTCCACAGAAGTTAACAAAAGATTCTATTCTGTATGTGATACATAATGAGGCCAGTAACACCACACACACACACTTACCTACTGTACCTTCCAGATGCCACAGAATACTACTTTAGGAGTCCTGTGGTTTATACCAGTACAAGACACCCATTCAGCTTGCTTTTTATGTCACACTGATAAAGTTGGAAAGATCTGTAAATTGCAGGAGGAAATAAGGAGATAACGCAGCTACAGACTAATTAAGGCCTTCACTGGAATCCATGGATTAGTTCTGGAAATAACAACTGATTCCATGAAGACTGCAAGCCCACAGTCACAGTGTGACTTCCTTCAAACACAAAGAACTAATTGACCCACTGTCACACCTGAGTGACCCAGCCCATTATCTCTTCTTTTCTGTAAAAACAAATGCATGTATCAAACTTAAAACTACTGAAAAAAAGAAAGTATATATTCATTCACAATTATTTAAGCATAACAAAAAACTTTTTTACCACAAGCATGGTCAAGCACTGGAACAGGTTGCCCAGAGACGTCGTAGAGTCTCCATCTTTGGAGAGAGTCAAAACCCAACTGAACAATGTTCAGAGCAACCTGCTCTAGCTGAACTATCCTGAGATTGTCTATTTCCTGTGCTTTGATCCCACATAAAGTTCTATGTAGCAAAAACTGGGAAAAGAAAATATTGAAATCCATGGCTACTACTGTAAGCATCTTACATTGAAGCTTTTAAAAATGGTAGAAAAGAGACTATTAATTAACTTTCTTCAACAATTTCCCTCCTTTCACAACTAGTAATAGTAGGAAAGGGAGAAAGAAGTGAGCACAGAGCCTTCTAAAGTGCAATTTAACATTCAATTCAATGGAAAATTACAACCAAATCCTCTGGAGAGGTTACAAATTCACATTGTGTAAGCTATGTAGCTAGTAAGTCTCAAATAAAATTCACTGAACTTAGAACTGTGATACAGCTAAAAAAAGAAGAACCAGATGAAAGCTGGTAAAGCTCTTTCTGTGCCTTGTACATAAATACATTCTCCAAGTAGAACCTGCAAGCGATTTATGAAGGAAATCAAATTAATTACTTTAAGCACCTGAAGCGTTTGATATTTCACGGGATTTTGATGCAGCTAGCAGTTTATTCACACACAATCCTGAAAGTTGCAAGTTAAACCCTATGAACCGTCACACAGCTGCTGGATACTTTAGCTTCAATCATGGGGAGCAGAATCAAACTAATCTATGTTTGATGGGATATTACACTTTTTAGATTAATCTATAATAAAAATGTATCAGAAAATACACATAATTTTTTGCAGTTACCAAGCAATTCCATTGCATCATCTTCATTGTCAATATCTTCTTCGGTTACAGATGGAGCTGTGCTTTGAGCAGAATCAAAGGAGTCCTGAGAAAGCATGGCAGCCAGCAGTTTCTTATGTTGCTGCTGTTGTTGTTTTAGTCCTTTGGTCTTTGGCTCCATTTTTAAGCTGTGAGGGAGGAAAGCACAACTTTTTCTTACTAGTGCTCTCTACAAAATATGTCACACATTTGTCAAATTACTGTAGCCCATGATGTCCTCCAGATCTGAAGGTTAAAGCCATCAGATTACACATAAACCATCACTCATTATCACTCATTCCCTGATCATTGGATGTTATAAGTCAGTTTGTGTTTTCAGTTCCTATCTAAAGTTTTGATTGAATGATGATGGGAAATTTCCCATTGCCTTTATGGGCATTAATCAACTCCAAATAAGCTACATATACAGAACAACAGGATGTCAATTACTAATCATTATTGCTAAGGCATTGATCGCACAACAACAAAGCTGAGAGCAAAGAACAGCTCCCTTGAGTGCTTATGTTATCACGACCCCACAGGATTAAGGACTATATAGTTATAACAATTCACATGGTTTGTTGACTTGTGTCCTTAACCTAAGTAACAGACAACTGGAACTGCACAGAAGTTAGCAGAAGGGTCTAAGGCAGGACTTGCTACAGTTAGCAATTTCTGATTCCTTACAGTATCAAGATAAAGACATGGGACAGAAGCTTGGTGCCCCACATGAGGGTATCGGCAACACCTCAGGCTGTCTTACAGCCTGTTGCAGGAAGGCAGATCTGTTGCAAATATATAAAATTTAGTACGATCAATGATAGTTCATTTCCCACTGCTAAGATGAACACTAATAAGACAAAGTGGACCTTGGAGATGAAGAACAGGCTTTGAGTTTAGGACATCAGGTTATGGATGGGGCCTCTGCAAGCTCTAGTTCATTTTGGGCTCTAAGAAACAAGAGCATCATACAAAAAATCACCCAAATTCCCCACTGTGTACGTACATTACCCCTTGAGGAAGTTTCCCAAGAGCCTTGCTTCTTCTCAGAACTTCTCCAGGAAATTTTTCATGTAGAAAACTACTAACTATGACATGGAAATGAGTTTAATCCTATTTTCACAGTGTTCGAATTTCTGAAAGATTAGCTCAATACCAGCAGGATTGCCATCAGCACTTTTATATGGTCCCTTATCACATATTAATACCTTACCTTGCTCCCTTACAGCAGCAACAGATAGCAGTACAAAACCAGTGACAAATACAGTCTTTCCTCTGTAGCAATCCAGAACATTAATGGCAAAAATGTGACCCTTCATCAGTTTGACAAGACGTCACTAATACACCTACCCCAGACTGGCTACACTATCTTTCTTAGTCAAAGTAGTAGTGAAACCTGTCCTTTCAGTTGCTCAAAATTAATTCCCCTTCTTTTTTTAAGTAACTCAGCCTGGCTTTCAGATATACAACGTGTTACCACTGATCTGTCAATGCCTAATCCTCTGGATATTTATATAGCAGTTCATTTATGTAGCATTTCCTTATGTTTAGTGATAGATGAAAGAAAACGTATTACCTGGAAATAATGGGACAATTAGAGTTTTCACTTTCCTGTTCTTATGCTGTAATTGAAGATTAGGATTAGTTTTGAGAGTTTGCTGGCTTATCACATAAATCCTGGTAATTAGTGATCAATAAACTATCACTTTTTAATAAAAGTGTTGCTAAATCAAATTTAACAAGATATAACTGGAAACATTTAATATGAATTTCAAATTGCTCCCTCTTTCAGTTGCCAGGTAAAAATGTAACTAACTGAATTATTTTAGGCTACATTAACTATGAAGTATATGAATGAAATACAGATGAGGTAGCCAAAAATTCTTCACAACTGATAACAAATACACTCTTTTGAGAGTTTCATTTAATCTCATAAAACCCATACTATTCCCTCTACTTTTGGATGTACTAGGTATATGTTACATTAAAACTAAATTATTATTACCTATTACTTGTCTCATGCACTTGGTGTATAGTCAATTCCAAATTCTGCTAATAGTACTTTAATTCCCAGTAACACTCAATCAGACCTTGAAGAAACTGCCTGGTATTAGTGAACTATTATTAAACATTCAGATTAACCTTGACCAACATAGGTCTTTTAAACTTCCATATATAGGTGGCATCAATTTTAGTATCACCGATATCTTGAAGTTCTGCAATTTTATGATTATTTTACAAGACTGCAAACATGCTTTTCATAAATGCCTTACAAAAGCTGATGGAATGCTAATGAAGCAAAGAATTATCCCAGACACAAAATCAGTCATCCAAATGTAAATCCATATGCTGCATGTAATTTAGTAGTTATTCACTTCCACTGAAAATCAGTATTCCCACTTAATGATACATATTTTTCAACAGGTCTTCAGTACTTAGTGCACCTAAAAACTAGAGATACCAGTGTTCCATGAGTCTTTCCTGGCATCAAGTACCCCATATTCTCCTTATTTCATACGTCAGGCAACGTGATTTTGTCATGGTACTCAACGAGACTTCTCAAATACTATTCTCAAAGCCATTAATCATGTTTTTTAATTATAGCATTAGCTGTGAGGTTTCTCACAGCTTGTACCACCCTCCACAAAGAGAAAAATACACTCCTTTGAATCATCTTTGTTACTCAGAACTAAACCTCTTTGCTCCCGTCTAGAGATCAGAGATGCTTATTTCTGCTCCTTCCTATTGAGAGAAGGGATACAATATCCTCAATTTGCTCTGCAATGTGGAACAGATCTTTATTCAGTGTCTTTATTGGACTGCTGAATAAGGAAAAAGAAACCCAGGCCCTCACAATCAAGCTGCAGTGCCAGTTGCTGACTCCATTACTTTCCCAGGAACTGCACTGGAGAGACCCAGTGTCTGAGTTCTGTTGGTTCCAGTCCAACGTCTCGCTGAGGGATCATTACTACATGCTGCTACTTCTTTGAAATAGTAGTACTTGCAGCTTCCCCCACAATAATCTAATTAAAAGAAGAAAGAAGTGCTCAGGATAACAAACATTCCCAACATGTGAGGAAAGTTAATGAATACAGCCTGTAAGAGTACAGCAAGTGACAGACTAGTTTCCCTGTGACAGGGAGGTGAATTCCAATGCAGAAAGCACATGGAGGACACAGTGAAGCAATATTCACAATTCAAGTTGGGGGACGAGAGGCTGGAGAGCAGTCCTGCAGAAAGAGATCTGGGGGTTTGGGTTGATGGCAAGTGGCATATGAGTTAACAGTGTGCCCTGGCAGCCAAAAGGGCCAGCCCTGTCCTGGGGTGCATCAAGCACAGCACAGCTAGCTGGTTGAGGGAGGTGATTGTCCCACTCTCAACTGCACTGGGGCAGCCCCACCTTGAGTACTGTGTGCAGTTTTGGGCGCCTCAATATAAGGATATCAAACTATTAGAGTGTGTCCAGAGGAGGGCGACCAAGATGGTGAAAGGCCTCGAGGGCAAGACTTATGAGGAGTGGCTGAAGTCACTTGGCTTGTTCAGCTTGGAGAACAGAAGGCTGAGGGGTGACCTCATCGCAGTCTACAACTTCCTCAAGGGAGGCAGCGGAGGGGCAGGTGCTGATCTCCTCTCTCTGGTGACCAGCAACAGGACACGAGGAAATGGAACAAAGCTGTGTCAGGGGAAGTTCAGGTTGGACATTAGGAAAAGGTTCTTCACCAAGAGGGTGGTCCATCACTGGAACAGGCTCCCCAGGGAAGTGGTCACGGCACCAAGCCTGACCTGTGAAAGGCTGTGAATACTTCACTTTCTGTGACTGTTAAACAGGTATCTTTACATCATGGAAAATGGACTCCTTGGAAAAATGATAATTTTTTCCATGTAGCTGAAGCACATTAACAAACAAACCTACTCCCCCACCCTCAGTCAAGTGCAAAAAATTGTCAGCAGTTATTTACTGCAGAGAATACAATTTTCTCTTTGAGTAAGAATTGTTATTAACACCAAGATGCTAAGTATAAGAACTGAAGATTAATTTAGGAAGTCCTGTCAAAAATAATACAGATACTGTTTTCCCTTGTCTATCTTGCCTTTAAATGAGAAAATCAGATTTATCACTGAAGTGTCAAGAAGATGATTAACACACAGCTACTACCAACCGCTGAAAGACAGAAGGGTTTCAAGTATCTGAATGAAGCTATACATCACAAAATTATTACACAATGGGCCCCAATCTTGTGAACATACACTTAGTTTTATACATGGGAATAAAACCATGGGATTGCAAATGAGTATAAAGTTAATCATATATAAAAGCATGAGAAGAAACCAGTCACGTATTAAAATCTTCCATTTATTCTGCATGCTGCCACACTATGGCGTGGGAATTTAAAAGCCCTGCACTCTGCTCTCAGAAACAGGGCATTACAAAGACAGATCTGTTTCACAAATTATAAAATTTCTAGGCAGAACCAAAATCCCACCTTCCTCCAGGACTGCTGCTATCCTCGCTGTCCCACTGCTCGTTTTTATTTCTTGGTATTGGTGGCTGCAGCATCTCAGCAGCCAGTGGGTCAGCATCATTCTCTTCACGACCAATCCATTCTCCAATCACACGAGGTCTGAGAAGGGGGGTGTTAAAACCTGTTGTGTCCTGAAGAGAAATAAAAAAAAAACAAACCAGAAACACTGAACTGCTTGCTCTCAACCATGCATGTAAATAGGAAAAGAAGAAACAGAAAGTAAAACTATTCATTAAAAAAAGTACAAAACCAGTACAGTACATTATAATTTCAGAGGGCTACAAAATACTCAGAAACAATCATGGACTAATGAAAAGATTCCCATTAACAAAATTCACCAATGCCTCAAATCTCTCCTATTTCTTACTTTTCAATAGCAACTGTAGAAATCTGGGGCATCATCTTGAAAAATTAAATTATTTTTTAATAAACGCACAACTCTCAAAACCAGCACTGTGTTAGCTCTGCTAAGCAACAGATGAGGTCACTTGTATTATGAACACCCCAACCAAAAGACTGTTGTAGATTAATAGCATCACTCTTATTTGCATTATGAATTAATGCAAAACTAATAAATACATTTGCATTTGGCATTTTAAAAATAACCCTGCTGGGATTTACATAACGTATCTTTCAATTCTGAAAATGGTATTAACATTTTAATAAAATGCATTTCTGAAACTAGTATTCATATTTTTAACCACTTACTGGAAGCAGATAACTGGAGAGGATTATGAGAAGCAAGCAAAATCCAACTGGAATATTCAAAACGATAGCAATGATTTCTATCATTATACTAGGAACTTAGATTAAGGAAACAAATTGTCCTTAAAAATTGTATGAAAAAGCTGTTCTGAAGTGGTGAGTATCTCTGTTCTCAATGTTACTAGAATGGTTGTAGATAAAGGGTCATGTACAACAGTATAGTCAAACTAAAAAACAAGCATGTATACAAAAAAATAGACATGAAATGATGGGACAGGAATATTTATTTTGCTTTAATTAAATTCTTTTCGAGGCTAGCAAAGACATTTCAAATACAATGTTCCTAATTAGGAGAGATATATTCTATTTCTATCCTTTAACGAGAGAAAATTTTAGGAAAACAAATCCTTGGCTGTTACCTAGCTCAGTGTCTCAATAAATATTCCTGCCATAAAACAATGCTTTCCAAACAAAGAGCATCTGGAAAAAGTACAGCACAGTGATTACTTAGCCTAGCAACCGTATTTTCTCATCTTCCTAAAAACAAACCATTTTTAAAGTCTCTTCCTAATTGACACAGATATGGTAAAAGCACAGTTTGAAGTAGGGGCCTCTACTGAAATGAAACAAACAAAAAAAGCCTGCAAACTGCTTTCATATGAATATATTCCCCCTGCTCCAGCTAGATGCTGTAATTTTGCTCAGCAGAACTCCAAGAGCTTCCGTTTTAACAGAGGCAAATATGACCCAGAGCCTGGATTAGATTCATTCCCCCTTGTTCTTTTGTTCTGCTTTCTGCTATGTGCCTGTCAGTGCGATACCACACTGTACTCCCCATAGGTCTGTCCAGAGTTCTCCATCACTTGACTAATTCACTTTTTACACAATGTCCGTTTTCTGCAAGGTTGACGTGACACAGTAAGACCACTGTAAATGGAATGCAGCCAATACAAAAGAGAGAAATCTGAGGAAAAAAACACAGCTTCAGAGGTTTTAGAATACCTAACCACTGGCATCTTTCTTTTATATACTTACAAATAGACATTCTGTGCATCTGTCTGGTGCTGTGCCACAGTCAGGTAATGTAGACTAGATGACAGTGGCCTCTGGTCACTTGACAGGCATAACCTGCCACAGGTGTGACTACCATCGTATACCTATGAGCTAGGAAAAATGATTATTCCATTGCCCACAATGCCTTCATTACACAAGGTGCCTACAGTAGTTTAACCTCTTCTGAGGTTAACTCCTGCGACTCTAGCCATTTTCACCTTTCCCTTTCTCCCTAGGATAATTTCTAATAATTAATAAAAAAAGGTTGCTGGAGCTAGTTAAACTTGCAACAACTTGCAGTGTCAATCTTGCTAAAAGCTTTCAGTCCATTAACTGAAAATGAAAAGCACCTAAAAATTTGCCCTTTTTTCAGTACCATAAGTTTTTCCTGACACTGTACACTGCACCACCAGCATATGAATAAGTAAATAATGAATGCTGTGTCTATCCTTGTTATGCTGATTTCTTTTCTAGACATTTTAGGGATTAAAGTAGCACTTTCATACTCTACTTAATAGACATGTAATTTACATTACACAGTCATGCTTTGCCTCACTTTATCACCTTGCTTTCCTTTTTGAATCTTGTTAGATTAGTACACCACAGTTTCAGTGACCTAATTTATTTTCCTCCTTTCAACTATATAAGCAGCCACAGTGAAAACGGTAAACGGAGAATCAGAGACAGCTCTATTGAGAACACCAGGACATTTATTTGGCACCTTATTTCAAAAGCTTCAGTAAATTCAGATGAAGTATTCTGTTCTCAAACAAGTTTTTATAGGTTTTTTTCTATATAAATCTTAGAATCTTAACTGATTTCCAATTTATATTCCCACATAAATAACAGAAGAGATTGACAGTGTCATTAGTGTACACATAAATATTTTCAGGACAAGCAGGTATTTAAATCTGCACTAAATGAAGCTAGAGGATTATATTATGGTGTAGTCCAGGAGTCATCCACTTTTTATACACATCAGTGGCTACCAACTTGACACACTTGAGCTTCCTTTATGTGGAAACCAGAAGGGAAAGACTGGAGGACAGCTGAATCTCATCTTCACGTTGGGCTGAGATGTGGTTGCAGTATGCAACCCCTACCAGGGAGCACAACAACATTTGTATATCTGTTTATTTAAGCATAGTTTAAAAAGCTCAGTATTTCTAATTTCTGCTATGGATTTTGAGGGAACGTCCATAGTGAGAAATACTTTTGGGTGAGCCGAAATTTGTTCATTTTTATGACTTAGAGTAGTTGTTTCCTCTATTTTATTAATTATAACCTGTGTTCATTGTAGTAATACTACATGTAAGAAGAAAGTATACCCTAGACACAGCATAGAAAAAAATATTTTAATTATTATTGAGGGTCAAAATCTGTTATGAATTATTATATTGTCTTCATTTGAGTGATTCTGGATCTCTAACACTTAGCTGTCTCCCATTATTAATGTTTAAAGTAACTGAAAGACATTGTTGGGAACTTCAGACAAATTCACAATGTTGTGACAGGTCTCACTATCTGTGAGAGCTCCACTACATGAAGCTTAAGCACTAATCTATGGAATACTGGGATTATGTGAAAACCTCATCTATTTAAAACAAAAAATATTTCTAGTCCTAGTATTTGCAGTAAAAAAAAAAAAAAAAAAAAAAAAAGTGTTCTTTGGAGAATCAAAAGCCAGAAGATGAATAAAGCTTCCCCTGGCTCCTTTCAAATTGCTTTAGAATGACATTATTTTAGTCAGTCTTCAACTGTGGCAAGAGGTACAGGGTGTGACTCCTTATTCGGCATGGTCTGGTTCAGATATATTGCTGAAATGGGTACAATCATATAAGCCCATTTTAAACCTATTTCTGCAATTGTAGCATCCTGGCTACATTCTGCCTCAATGTATCTTACAATGCAGACATGCTACAGTGCAATATATATTACAGTTTATTTTGTGACATAAACACAAGTAGGGTCTTCCAGCAGCAGCAGATTCTAGAGGAGGCGCATCATCAGTAGCGCCATGGTCAGAGCATTCACATAGGACACCAGAGCTTCAGTAGTATGGCTACTCTATACTTCTGTGTGAATTTGAACTTCCACTTCCCAGGCAAGCATCCTAACAGACTTAGGAAAAATTCTGAAACTCACAGTGAATTCAGCGGTTTTTCCTCTATAATTTTTTAACCAAACTAGAACTCGGTGAATTTCACTGAAAGGTTAACATCCTTGGTCAACTTCTTTGCCCACATACATAAAATTCTTCACAGTATTGAGAAGCTTTAGAAACCACACACTTTCACGCATAGTTTCTGTTCAGTGGTAAGGAGGGTGAGTCAATTCAGAAATTTGTATTATATTAACTCCGTACTTTAGCCTTAAAATCTGTGAGTCACAAGGCATCCCTTCTCATTTTCTTTCCTTACACAAGCAGTACTAGTTGCTGATTTTACATAGCTTCCGTGGCCTAGAGACGTGCTCTGAATCATCAAGAGAGACTGAACACCAAACTCTGCAAGTCTGAAGTTAATGAGATGAAAAAGGAGGGAATCTGTATGTCTTGATTTCAGCTGGGATAGAGTTAATTTTCTTCCTAGTAGCTGGTACAGTGCTGTGCTTTGGATTTAATATGAGAATAATGTTGATAACACTGATATTTTAGTTGTTGCTAAGTAGTGTTTATACTAGTCAAGGACTTTTCAGCTTCCCATGCTCTGCCAGATGCACAAGATGCTGGGAGGGGGCACAGCCAGGACAGCTGACCCAGACGGGCCAAAGGGCTATTCCATACCATATGGCATCATGCTCAGTATATAAACTGGGGGAGTTGGCTGTGGGGCAGCATTCACTGCTCAGGGACTGGCTGGACGTCAGTCGGTAAGAGGTTGCATCACTTGCTTTCCCTGGGTTTTCTCCCTCTCTTCATTGTTGTTTTCCTTTTTGCTACAATATTATTATTATTATCATTATTATCATCATCATTATTATATTTTATTTCAAGTATTAAACTGTTCTTATCTCAACTCACGAGCTTTCTTACTTTTGCCCTTCCGATTCTCTTCCCCATCCCACCAGGGGGGTAGAGGGCGAGCAAGTGGCCGTGTGGTGCTTAGTTGCTGACTGGGGTTAAACCACGACACTACACCATAAATCTGTTTTAACTGCAGTAATCTTAGGAATTTTTTTTTTTGCAATTATATCAGTGAACTCTGAAATTTTATTAAACTGTGTCAAACTGAAAGCTTCCATTTTGACTGACCTTGTCTGCCTGTATTTTCTCTACCTCTGTCTTGGACTGAAGCCCTAAGTACTGGCGCAAAGCTAATAATAGCAGACATTTGACAAGAATCCGTTTAAATGAAACACCCTTCCACAAAAGTGATTGTAATTCAGAGCAAACTGGTTTTCCAAATCCAAATGCTCAAGTAACTAAGCAACTAACTAATTAACTGGATTACTTGGAAGAGGAGTTACATCAAGCAACAATACTGATCAAGTACTCCTCTGACAAAGGCAGCTAGAGGTTACTGCAGCCAGAAAGAAATATTTTTTTTTAATAAAACTACTTACATAAGGATAAACAAAAATAAAGAAACATACACATGCATTCTCTGTTTTCCCCAAGTTCATAATCTAAAACACAGAAAAAGCAGTAGGATTATGGGCTCTGTCCTAATCCCCAAGAATGTTCCTGATCGTTGGGAAAATAAAGCAGGGAAGAGCATATAGAAGGATGTATTATTGTGTTTAGTTTTATGTCTCTCGTGACATCTGTGTAATGCCAACGTTATAACAGAATCCAATGTCAAGTTTGGCATACCGTGCTAGACCCATGACATGTACCTGAAGGGTTAAACAGTTAATCCAAACCACAGATGAATGTAGTTTGAAAAATGATTCAGTGCTGCCACAGCCTAGATAAGGAAGCTGTAGTACCAGCTTGTATTTCTGGGAAAGGAATTATAATGAACTTGACTACATTTATACCTGAAAAATAAACATCGCCTGGGAACATGCACAGGTGAAATGGAACCAAATTCTGTCTAATGTTAAACAATTATCAGGTAATCTTTGGTTGCTGTTGGCCCAAGCCAAATATTATACTTTGAAACAAGGAACATTTCACGAATTAGCTCGTGTAAAGGATCATTCCTAAGGGGCAGGATCCCACAGAATGGTCCTGGCTATGCTTAAGTTCTTAACACAGAACTAGTCTTTATGTCCATTAAAAATCCTTAAGAGGCAAAACAAGAAATAGAAGTGAAGCTCACTAAAGCCCAAGGAGATGAAAAATTGTGCTTCTTCTGTAAATCTATCCCAGAAGCCTGTTGAGCAATGTTGCATAAAGCAAGCATGTTGAGCTTTATTGTTTGTGTTTTTTATTTATTTTCCAAATAACTTCTGATTTCAAGAACATTCAATTTACCTATCCTCATCAGAAACAGGTATTAAAGCAGATGCAGTATTGTAAAGGTGTGAGGTAATGCATGCTATTGAATGTACATAACATAATGTCAAGTTTTATTTAAAAAAAAACACCACCTTCCAATTTTAAATCATAAACTATAAAGTATACATTAAAAAAAAGAAAAGTAACTCTTCACTCAGACTGGATCCTGAGGAAATTCACCAATGATGTTCTCCATCTCAGTTTTCACACTAAATAATTAAATTTTAAAAATGTGAATGATTTTGAACATTTTGAACATTTGATCTATCACCTTTTAAAAAAAATTAACACAGAAGTATCTCCTAAAAACCATATGTAAAAAAGTATGTGATAACAGGCTCCAGCCCAAAATGTCTTTTTCCTCCCACAAACAGTATTTCATAGGTTTTTTTCGACTAACAAAACCAAATGAAGAGGAGCTCTTCATAAGTATTCTTAGAGGTAAGGGTTCTAATGGAAGGACTTTCTAACTGTATTTCTCACTTCTGAGCACAGTTAAGGACATAGCAGGAAGGAGAACTTAGATACTGTTATACTCTTAATATGAACAACGAAATAAAGCAAGATCAAGGGCAAAATGATAAGTAAAGGCCATGCTTTTGAAATGGCAGCCCCATATGCACATGACTGCATGGTAACAACGATCAATCTTGTCTAGCTGGCCTTTCCTGGAGAACCCAGGGGAGATATTTTATATGCACTTGTGTCAGAAAGGTTTGTGCCCTCATTTTGCCAGGAGAAAGGAAAGATATTTTAAAAACTGTCTCCTATATTAGGCATTATTCCTGTGTTTTATATACCTTTTGATCCTATTTCCCTGACAGTAATGGTTTCTGACACCAAGAACACAACCCAAGGTTCTTGGCACTAGAAGCATACTGCTGTACACTGGTGAGATTAGGGAAGAGAAAGGTGTTCTGTTTTCTCTGGAACTTTGAAAAATTAGCTTGATTACTCTTTCAGCATAGAGTTCATTACAGCTAAAACTAAAAACCATGTTAACTGTGTAATACATCAAAATGGCCAAAACAGAAGAGATGATTGTTTGCTGCATTCAGCAAGGAAGTAAAGACTGATCTTTATGCCCTGTGCATTCCTGATCAAATCTAGGGAGCAAAAATTATTCCTAAATATTCCCACAAATCATATCTGAGAATACAGAATACATGACTTCATGAATAAAAGGTATTTAAAGCTAAATGTTTCCAAAAGTACACAAAGTAACCCAGCAGACATGTTAAGCAAAGATGGTATCAAGATCAAAAGCATTTCCATGGCTTCATTAAGAGTCTCTTAAACTCAGTGAGATTATTTCTCCATAGTTGAAAGCCCATCCTGGATCAAGTTCTTAATATATCAACATATACTGTACTTACCCATACAGCTTTCCATACCCAAACTTCCTCTGAACCCAACAGAACTGAAGTGTGTACGCCAGGACAGGGAGACGCAGCTCTCATTGCCTAAAATTATCACAACCATCTGTCTTTTTGTACTGTTCATTAAGCATACAGTAAATCTTACCTTATCAAGTTCATCAGAAATAGCAATGCCTGAAAACAAAACAGATTTAAAAAAAAAAAAAAATTAGAAATATTCTTTCTATAAATGTCTTTTACTACAGTAAGTAAAAGTAAGGTTTAATCTAAAAAGTTTACATATTGTTCTCTGCACGCTGTTGTACCATACAATGTTATCATACTTTGTTCCATTAGTGAAATTGCCTGGAAACAATACACTCTTAACTTTCCTTGGCTGCAATATTATCAAAATGAGTTTTCAAAAAACTATGGAAATGGAAACAGCAGATGTGCCAGTAAAGTGACAACGAGCTTAAGTATACTTCTACCTGCTTTCTAAAATTAAACCAGCAACGTAATATTTACATATGGACACACTATTATGCCAATCTCACCCTGACCAGCATGCATAACATCATGCTCCAATTACAGGGCAACATGGACATGACTCTTCTCTCTTTCTCCATGGTTCAATGTAGAAATGATTCCATGAAAACAGATGGAATTCAAAGAGACGAAAATCTCAGAGTAAAATTTCACAATAGAATGCAAAACAATTTTTCTAAACCCTCTGAGCAAGAACTTGTTTAATTTGCTCTTATCCCTTCTGCTGATGCCTGCCTGAGGCTTCCCTATGCTTGCTTCCACCATGTCATCTAACTCTTTTAATTATGATTATCCTGTCGCACATTAAATATGCACAGCTGGTCTCAGAACTTTTAACACATCTACACGCGTCAGTCA
The DNA here is from genome assembly GCF_965183815.1 of Platalea leucorodia. Lineage (NCBI taxonomy): Eukaryota > Metazoa > Chordata > Aves > Pelecaniformes > Threskiornithidae > Platalea > Platalea leucorodia. Next base: position 37,651,080 of record NC_138823.1, read on the forward strand.
TATCACATGGAGAGATCAAGTCATCATATATTTAATGCTATCATGTTGAAAATTCTGATGTATTGAAAGCAAATCATTTCCCACGTTCCTATGAGGTTTGATAAGAAACATTTCCAGGTTAGAACTTCAATTCAAAAACCAAAGAAAAGCATCTCCTGGTGGTGAAAATAAAGTGGAGAAGTACCCATGCACAGGAAGAACACACACTTGAAATTTGTTTTCTAATTCATATAACTTTGTCAAGAAAACTTCTTCCAAGGAATACAAGAGATGATATTGCAAAATATGTAGTATCAGCTGAGTGGAGAGCTATTCTTTCTAAAATCACACTGAAGATTGCAGCAGCATAAACTTATTTCCATGACATTTTTATTTCTTACTGTTTGGTATACCATAACTACATGAATTCTTTGGGGTTTTACTGTGCATTTAATCATTAACTCTATATGGCTAGTTGTCAGTTTAGATGACTTCCTTATATCGATTTTTGTTTTAAAAACAGTGAAGTGCTAGGAGAACTGCAATTATAATTTTAAGACCTGATCAACACATAAGAAATATGCCAGGAGTTAACAGAATATTTTCAGTCATTCAATAGTTGTAAAGTAGATTGTATTGAAAAAGATCCATTTTGCCTAACCCTTCTATCCCTCACAGCAATTAAGCCATTTTGTTCAGACTTTTATTTAGCCCAGCCATTACACTAACGTCCATGCAGTATAATCAGCAGGTTGCACCAACCTGAATCATTCAACAGGACTTTCATGGGTTATGAATTTCTTCAATCCCCAATGGGCATTTACTAGAGAGAAGGTAACTGCACTCTGGGAGGCAGTAAAAACTTAAGTCAAGGTTCTCTTTATCTCAACTTTGAAAACTTGATTTCCATCAACCAGCTCTCCATCACATTGGATGTATTTTGCATAACCAAGGTCAATCCATTTTACAACCGCAAATGCTTTCTCTAAACAGACAAACTACCTTTTCTCAGCAATTTCACATAATGTGAAGATGGTTCATTTTCTTTTGATACAGGTTTATTTCCTCAGATTGGAGGTTGGTCCCCTTTTCTTCTGCTTTCACAGATACTCTGCAAATGGGCCTTTGAAACCGGAGAGCGGACGCAAGAGCAATTCTTCCCTGTGCTGACTTACTTGTTAAAAATATTTATTTTCAAGTATAGCAAAAGAAACTACAAAAGGTAACCTTGCCATTTCCAAGACTCCATTCCAAAAAATGCCAAATGCTTTTACTATTCAACTGCCTATGTTGCTAATCAAAGAGTAGTACTGAAAGTACCAAATAGCAAATAGGAAAAACTGTACATACAACTATATGCCTCACAGAAAAAGCTCTACTAACTTCTCTGATTAAGTTACATATAACCACATAAAGTTGAATAACATCCATAATCTAAAAGAGTGCTTTTAGTAAAATCCTTTTTTGTGTAAGTCCCATTGGTTCCCAGAATTTACTCTGAATTTAGAGAATTGACAAGAATGCCTCAAATTTCTTCTTTCCTAAATTGCAAGTAGGAGCAAGACACCAAAACTAACCATATTTCTTAGATAAGCATGTAGAGAGAGAGAGCAGTTTCTGAGGACATCTTGCCAAAATAAAATTTTAAAAGTTTAGAAAGCTTTTATCTTTGCAATCACAGAATTAAACCTGCAAACTCTTCTTACCTCTCTCTCTCTGATGTGGTATCAAGAGAAAAGAAAAAGGATTCTTGGGAAGAAATTTCTTAAGGAGCTTTTTACAGTAATCTTGGCATGGTGATTCTTCTGGAGGCAGGACTTACCATACTGTCAGTCATGCAAAGCTTTATGTTATGGCTTCACAGCTCCACTAACATTAACAAAACTCCATTAGTTACTGATAATACAACTCCATTAGCAGAGACCACAATAAATGAACTCATAAAAAGGTGGGTGTAAAAAAGCTTCTCATTTTGTTCCAAAACACCACTGTACCACACACTTAGTGTGTGGCCACTCTCACCGATTTTCTTTTGCACTTTCCAACTGACAAAATATCACGGCTGAAGTTAAGAGGAGGGGGGACTTGCACCCTGTGTACAGTAGACAGAAAATCACAACAGTGAGGTGATTTTTTGGGTGCAGATCTCAGGTGGAATAATATAGACTCCAGTTTTCACAAAGTAGTTTTTCAAAAAATTAAACCCGTTGCATATATTACTATAACATTAAAAAAACCCAAAACATCTTAATCCAGAATCCTGAGAATGCAACTGGAGATAGCCATAATTATCATACAGGAGTATTTAGGATTTCTGTTATTCTCTTAACCCTTAGCACACTCCTGCCTTTCTGATAGTCAAATAGGTTACTGTCAATTACTTTATTTTCAACTAATACATGGACAATTTAAAAAACTTGAATTTCTACAAAGTAATGGTAACAATGGTTTCTGTCTCCAGTTCATGTAATTGCTCATATCCAGAGATCAACATTTTTCAAAAAGAAAACCCTCTTTCCAATTATTTTATATATTTGACAACAAATAATTGGTTGTGCTCTCTGTACCATGTATAGTTATTTTCATTTTTTTTCTCTGTGGATTTCATACAATGTAAAAGAGGAAAAAATATATTTTATTTTGTATATATTCTAAATAGGAAAATCATCATTGTAAAAATCACAGAGTACTAGAAACAAAGGGACAGCCCATTCCATGAAACTACTTTAAACTGAAACAGCTATGTTTCAGGTTTAGTCAAAACATCCGTAAGTGTAGCCAAAATGTCCATACACTAAAAACTTTATACCTAACAATTTAGTCATTTCCTCAAACTGTAGCCTTTTTTTCATCACAACTTAACCCTAATCACCAAAAAGCTCTAATACCAGAAAAACTGACACACCTAGTTTGTTCAAGCTTGAATCCAATGACTTTGTTAGAATGTAAGTTATTAGGACCAACTGTTTCTGACTTCCCTCAGCTTAAAGCATTTAAAGCCTGACTCTGCATGATTGTGACCATAGAAAATGGAAGTTTTAGGGCTGCTTCATCATTGCTCTGCCTCAAGTCACTGAGCAGCAGATAAGAAGGGGACTGTTGAAAAAGTTCTCCTCCCTTTGTTAGGGAAGGTCTTCTGATGCCAAAGGCAAATCCTTTAGAAATAAAGGAGTATGGCTTTAGCCTTTCTCTCACAGCAGCTGTTTCTCACAGAACAACATTTGCTATAGATTTATATCACACTATGACTGACAACTGTACAATAGTCCTACCATTCTTACTTTTTGCAATGAGAAAGTGCAGTGTTCCAACTAACAGGGTGAGAAGCTTGCTTGCCACCATTAGCTAAGGCTCACAGACAAGGTTTACAGTGGGAATTAGTTAGGCACCTAACTGCCGATTTTATGTCTTTAAAAATCCTCCCTTTTACAAGTAATTAGGGGTGCTGAATTTTGATCAGGCATCACAAGTACTCAGCCCACTCAGCTGTCCGGTGAATTACACAGACAGATTCAGGGCACTTGTTTGTACTTTTGAGTGTAATGACCCTCTGTGCTGTAAGGGTGCTGGAACAATAAAGTAATTGGTCTGAACGTGCTTTCACAGTCCTTCAGAAATGCTCCGCAGCCACAACTACTGCCGTCTCTGATCAGCAACAAATCTGGAGTGGGGCTGTTCATCCTAGCACAGCCTCTCTCAACTGGAACACTTTCATCCTGTTAATAGCTTGGTTTTTGAAGAGAACTGAAAGAACAAGGTACTCTCTGATTGCAAGAAAGATCTGGCACACTGGGATTAAATGAAACATGACTACCAGACAATGTAATAACACAGCAACTTATTAATACATATTATACTTTAATTACTATTATCATGCCTATATTAAGCAGATTGCACAAAAGCATATCTCACGTACCTTATGGCTTTTTTATACCTAAAATATTAAATCAGTTGTTTGTCATGCCTTTTTTTAAAATTAGCATGGATTATTAAATTGCCCATACATATACAAAACCATTCTTTACACAGTTATCTTAGATTTCCATTCCCAATATTTTATCCCTTCGGCAATCTGCAGCAGCACAATGGTAAAAATGGAGAAAGAAAGATGATGATGATGATTACAGCATTATAGCATCTTCTTTGATGAAAAAGCCACCTCCCAAAATGTATCATCTGCACCATGTTTTAACGAAATAAAATCCCTTTTGAGTCTAGAATGAGTATCTTGCACAGTAAAGACTTTCTGCTTAGGACATTCTGCTTAATTTCTAGCTTACCACGAAATGAACTTTCTTTCAAAAGAAAAATGAACATTGTTAATAACAATTCCATGAGTCTTAAAAATGCCTAGCTCTTTCATATACAGTTCTTAGCAGAAGAGTTTTATTTGTTGCTGCTCTCCTGCAACAAATACAATTAATCCAGTACCTAATGCCTCTCCAGTCAGTGGTATTATTCCTCTTTGAAGAATGATTTTTGGACTTTGATGCTCTCAATTCAACAGCATAAAATTAATTTTCAAAACAGTAGGCACCATATAAGTTCGGGTCTTTTTGAAATGGCAACTCATAAAATCCCTGCCTGCTGCATTATTCCTGATGAGCTTTACAGTAGCTTAAAAACTTGCAATATCTTCATATGCTATACACACCTGAAATTATAGAACAGGTGTTCTGATAAGAACGAAACGTCAGAGACATCTACCATTTCTGCTTTTATTTGTGGTCCTCACGTAATTATAGGAAGAAATAACACAAAGTAGAAATTAGTTGAGATTTTTTTAAGACTTACATTTTTCTAAATCCACAATATACTTCTGACAAGTCTAATGTGTACCTAGTCATAAGAAAATAAAATGTTACTACTTTAATGTATGCCAAACTACCATTATTCCGCTCAAGGGGAGCAAATAGCTTATGCATTTTCCTAAACATCCAGAAGATGGCCACAGAGCTCCCCATAGCCAGTTTTCCTACTTCCCAAACAAAGCCTTCCGGATTTGACGTACAGGTTTTGACATACAGAGTTTAGAAATACTAAGACAACCCCAATGCAACTCTGACTAACTTGACAAAATTCATTCTCAGGATCGGTCTAGGCCAGGGAACTTGTGGATGGCAGGACTGTCAACCTCATAGCGCATCACAGGTTCTGTAACAAACTCCAGGACAGAAACAGCATTATTATTCTACCATTATTAATACTGCAGCTTTGAGCATGAACACAGGAATACCCTATCATGTATCAACTGCCCAGCAATTAACTGTCCCAATGCATTCTCCTATCCACTGTATATCAGGGGAAGCAAATGTTCCCTCACTGGTGGGACAGGCCATCTCAGATGTACTTGCATTTCCCACGGCAAAACCTCATGCCATACTGCAGCTGGCAGCATAGTAAAGTCTAGCCCCTATGCCTGTCAGCACCATGTATTCAACACAAGGTAAATTGAAATTATTTATTTCACACCATCCTCGGATTATAAAGGACATAAAATGGTTGCTCCGGTTGCACCAAACAAAGCACTTCCCCAGAAAATATGTACATAAGAACCAAACCAGCTCAGTCATTTCTGTAGAGGAACTTTATAATAGATTTATCATGGACTGTCATAATAGACATTTTTATATTATTTCCTTTACTTCATTGAGTCATTTTACAACTTTCAAAATTAGACATATTTCCTCCAGTAGTAACTCAGAGATTTTCTGTGAAGGCATACTGAATTGAAACCTCAGAGTTCTTGCCAATGAGGGGCATACGTCCTTATATCATTAAACAACTGTGTATCAAGTTTCTGTAGTGGTAAGCATTTTGAATTAGGATAATATTCCTCCCAATCTCTAGCCATATAAGAACAAGGGAAACAGTGTAATCTTCGAGGCACCACACATTAACATATCAGTACATTATACATCAGTATAGTCACTGTCCAGAAAACACAGATTTAATCTCTCCTCCCCATGGTGGCTTTAAAAAAATAAAAATAATTAATCCCCAGAAAAAGAATCTGTGCTTTACACTTGCAGCATTTCTCTATCCAAATTTCTGAGTGGCTCCAATGGAGAATACAAGTTTCAGGATTAGGTTTGGTGAGTAATGAATTAGACAGCAAGAAACAAAATGCAAAGTAACCACCAAATATTATGTCCCAGAAACTCTCCTAGGCCAAGGTCATCTCAGAAGAGAATAATCAACAGTGCAGAATCTTTCAGAACTCTTGATTTTAGGGAAAGGTGTGCATTGCAGTAGGTTGGTTAAAGTGGGTAGCCCACAACAACCAGTAGCCAAGGACAGGGTCATAGCTTACCCTTCTACTACCCCCTGAATACCAACCCCCTTCTTCTAAGAGCTAGAAAGTACCGTATCTGAGATGACAGTCACACAAACCCCAGTTCTGCAATAGCATTACGGAAACTTTTAGCAAGCCAAGTACTATTCCAGAAAAGGACATTGTAACTCAAAAAGAGACTCTAGTACTGGAACTTAAGAGTAGGCTAGATCAGAATGGCAAATACCTCCACAAAGGTAATTAAAAATTTAACATCTGTAGGAAAAAGATACTTATAACTGAAGTAACAGTGATCTCCCAGACATATAAGCTCCACTTTATAATTGAATAGCAATAATTACGTTCACATTCTTCCTGTTTCAATCTCAGAAAATACCATTATTTTGTATTATTACTCATACATCACACTAAAAGCAAATGGATTTTATGAGCAAAGGCAGTATCGGATAACAGCTGCAGTACTGAGATAAAATTATCTTCCTTAAAGGTTTGATTGAGCTTATCTAAAAATGTCGATCTCAAAATAAATCACAAACATTGATCTCACACAAGAATAACACGATTTTAAAGTTCAGCCTGAACAGAAGAAAGGAAAAATCCTCTACAGAATACTGATGACTAGTTTTGTGGTTCAATTAGCAGAACACATTTAGGGCTAGATGCTCAACTGATCATGGATAAGTCATTTTTACAGACTAAAGTCCATTTCAAATCAACAACTGTGTATGACTGAAAAAAAATACTGAAGTATTACATCTTAAAACAATGCCCCTGATGAGGTAATTGATAAAAGTCTAGTTACATGTCATGCAGGTATGCATTTGCAGTTATATCATCATCATCATCAGAAATGCTTGGTTTCAATGGGAAAATTCAGAGGTCTCTGATAAATGTTAGTGGCATTCCATTCAAGTACATCTTCCATAACTGGAATGTAAATCATTAACAGTTTCCTATAGTGTAGATGCTTCTAAATGAAACCCCATTCTAATGTGTTTCAGAGACTGCTAAATGCATTGAAGTAGTTCATGATGTATATATTAAACTTCTCACATCCCACATACTCGCAGGTTCATCCACAAAACCGAGGACATGATTTCAGTGGTTTGTTAATATATTCTGATCTTTTTTTGAACTAGTTCTACCCTTATTGTTATGAGAGTTTTACTCTTGTTGCTTATCTTCTTCCCCGTAAAAGACAAACAGATCATAGGCTTTTACGTTTCACTATTTTATCTTTTTCTTAAAGCGGTAAGATCATGCTTGTCTTTCTTAAGCTATGCATGAACAACATCAACTATTCTAACGTTATGAGAAATAATCGTTTGAGATACTCTGGAGGGACTCAGAGATCTTTCATTCTTGGAGATAATTCAAGAGCCATGGACAGGGTCCTGGACAACTGGCTCTAGGTGGCCGTGCTTGAGTGGGGGGGTTGGACCAGATGACCTCCAGAGGTCCCTTCCAACTTCAACCATTCTGTGATTCTGTGATTCTTTACAGTTTCCAGCAATATTTCCTACTAGATTGCAGATGGCTTTCTTATTTACTGATATTTATTTATTGATTATTCCCCTTCCAAATTAAGAAACAAAAGAGTACTTTTTTCCTATTGGTTATAGCTAGATGCCATTATTTCTGGGATTCCCTTCAACTAACTGACTTGCATTGGTTCCCAAATAGCTTTGGTTAATTTACTTTACATTAAAAAAGTTAAATTACTACCATTTTCTGATCTTAGAATGTCTATTGAATTCAGAGCATGATAGATCTGTTTCTTTCCCTCTGATTTGTAGCATACACCTGGCTTTAACAAGGATTCAAACGTTACTAACAAAATGTTGGTCATCTCTGTTGAAAGGCTATGTGTAATTATGAAATGTACCTATCTCACAGTAGAACACATTAAGTGTCATCAAATGATGTTACCATGTGTAAACTGAAACATCCAATACACACACATTTCCATATGCACTATAATCCTTAACTGTTCACATAAAAGATGTAAAGTTGTTCACAAAGCAGGCAGACTTCATATCTACTTTGCAGCAAGCTCTTGCTGATTTAGTCCTCATTTTTCCCACTCAAAACACTCATAACTTGCTCTTTTCCATCTCTCGTTATCTATTTTTCCATCCTCAGTAGATGGGGGCGTGAAGACAGGTATATTCATGAGCAAGATCCTTATCTATACAGGAGATTTTAACTCTGTTTGAAAGGCAAACAGGCCAGAAGGGGAAATACAAAAGCATACATTTGAAACAGCATGGAACTTTTCTTACTTTTGATGAGCTGGGGAAGAAGGATTATGGCAATAAAGATGAGAGACCTTGCAATTGAAGAAAATTAAACATGCACAAGGGAAATGCAGTATATACCTCTATGTTGCTTCATAAATCAAAATCTCCCCTAAATAGTTGACTTGATAGTTCCAAATCTACTTCCATGACACACAGCTGATTGGAAAAGCAAATGAAACCCAGGTTTCCCACATGAGTAGGCCTCTGGAAAATGGTACACCTTAATCACCAAGCTCCAATGCACTTAGACCATAATTATGGCAATACTCTTCTCCAGTCTCTCAAAACTCATAAGATAGATACATTTAACACTGAGTGTGAAGTCACTTTTGGTTTCTCAGATCTACTGCAGCACAGAATTATTCACATATTTTCATGATGGGGCTTGGGAGGAGGGCTCCCAATATAAGGAAGTTCAGTTTTAATCACTCAGAGGACTGAACATAGGAGAGACCAGACATCTAAGCGCCTGAGCCTCACATTCCACAGCTTTCAGGCAGTTTTAATTTTGTGTGAAGTGCACAGGTTTGTCTCAAAGCAGATATCTAGACTGCATAGTGAATGAAGCAATAGAAAATAGAGTTTAATTCACAGGCTGTGTCAGCTGCATAGCAGGCAATGAAGTCCTGGAAACTCACTACGAGATCCAAAGCTTATCTTTAAAAATGGTAATGAATTCCAGGACTTGATGGAAAATTCATTTAACTTCAAACATCTGGTTTTATGCGGCACTCTTCCTTGTTAAAACACTAAGGAAAGAAATGAGAGGGCGCTGTAAAAAGCCATTGATAGTACATGGTGATCATTTGCGTACTCAACTACTTGCTGAGCCCCGTGCCTGTCCCATACTGCTTCGAAACAAGATTAGTATCAAATGTAGCATTAGACTCATAGACTTTACGGACATGCTTGTAGAATCAAAAGCACTGACTAGCCTGCCCAAAACAAGCATCAACACTGGAGAAGGTAGCTATGGGACCTTGTCATGGCTTTTGTAAAATTCACTACGAGATGCTTGTTTGGGTACAGCATGAAATGAGTGAATGAGTTTCACGAGTCTTACACTTTTAAAGTTCTGGATGTGTCTATTCATTGAAACCCTGTAAGATATTTTCTATGTGCAATCTGTATTCTACCTTTGGGAGAAGAGTAAAACCACATTTATTTTCAAAATTATACTTTTTCTTTTATTCCAAACTTTTCACATTTTTCATCTTGAATTTTTATATCATCCTAACACATAAGAAATCACAGCACACAATAGATTTACTTCCTGAAATGATCTGAAAATCAGGAGTACAAAAAACTGGAAACAAGGACATACAGCTTAGGATTAATCTGATGCAAGTGTTTAAATGATACAACCAAAAAGGCTAAAGTGCAAAATGAGTAACAACTATCAAAGAACAAAAAAAGCCACAAGAAAAGATACTATAAATACACTAGGAAAGGAGGACAAAGTAAAATACAGAACTATTACATCAAAGAGAAGGAAAGCAAATAACAGATGATACAAAGAAATCCCAGTGTTCAACACTTTCACTGCTTCAGTCTTTACAAAAAAATTAATTGTGGCCAGATGCTTAACACTAGTGACTTTAAGAGGAAAAACTGCAAGCCAGATGATGGAAAGCTGAAAGATATTCTGATGACTTAGATACACGCAAGTTGGCAGAATCTTGTGAAATTCACTCTAGAGCACTTAACTAGCTGAAGAAACCTCTAATTCATTAGCAACTGTCTTTCAGGAATGGAGAGGACAGAAAAGGGAAAATACCATATCTTTCTTCGGAAAAGGAAAAGGGAAGATGTGGGGAAGTACTAACCAGCAAGCCTAAATCTGACAGCAGCAAGAATATTTGACAAAATTGTTAAATAAAAAAATTATCAACATCTAATGGATAGGAAAGGTGATAAGAATCAGCTGACATGAATTTATCAAGAATAAATCAGTCTAATTGCTTTCTCAACTGGGAAACTTGCCTAGTGGATAAGAGTAGGAAGTAGATGTAAAATACTTCAGCTATAATAAGACTTCGTTTACTGTCCTAGATGATACTCCATTGAACAAATTAGAGAATTACATTCTAGGTGAAATCACTGCAAGGTAGATGAACATCTGGTGGGAAAACATGCACTTACTGAGTAGCTTTCAAGGGCTGGTTGTCAGATCTGAAATGGAATCATGAAGAGGTCTGACAATATTTCCGTTAATGATCTGGATGAAGAAATAGAGAGCACATTCATGAAAGTGAACTTAGTATCAGCCTGCAAATGATTTAAAGCACTCTCGGGGACAGGATTAGAATTCCATATTATCTTGGTAAATCATCAGAAAACATCAAGTACTTGCAAGAAATAGTGAAGAATGTTTCATTTGTGAAATAACTCCATGAAAACCTGACTCCAATGCAACAGGGTACAGGACAACCAGGTACGTTCACCTCCAGTCCAAGTGTAGGACCCAGAAGAGCTGCAGTGTTTTGCATTCCAGTTAGAAAACTCTGCCACAAAGAGAGGTACAGCATGCTGCAAACTGTATTTTAGGCATAAGGAAGCCAGAGCTTAGTGGAACCTACACAATATTCAGAAGGAAATACAAAGATGTAAGGATTGAAGAGTGGATTTAGTCCTTTAGGACTGAACTCACATCTGATTGGTTTGAATCTCCAGACAGTGAATAAATAACCCTTTCTGAAAGTGAAAAAAAATTGTTTATGTATCTGTGTTAAGCCTGGTTACAATTTGCTACAGGAGAAAGGCTTGAAAATGACACTCGCACCCATCACAGTAACACAGTCAGGCAACAGTGGGGCTGCAAATCAGAGACCCTCACTGGAGGTCCTTTAGCTCCTTAGAAGCAGACAGACCCATTAACTAGAATAGTATTTGAAAAGAGCCCTGTAACTATACTACTATAATTAATATAAATATGAAAATTGCTCAGAATATAATTGTTGTGATCAACCTAAAACATTTGGGAGAGAGGGAATTTGGGCAAACTAGTTTTGGGTATTTGACACAATTTGGAAAAATGTTGAATCTCAAAATGCTCCACAAAACAGATCTTCCATTCTTCATTCAGCTCTGTTTCTGACCTCACCTTATGCAATTTCTCCAGTGAATCAAGAAGTGCCATGGATAAAATTTAATGAGAGGAAAAAGAAAATATTTTTCATTCAAATGTGTCCCAGACCATGCCATACTTAGTTTTCATATACTATGGCAGAGAGTATTTTTCATACTTTGATAACGGTTAGTAGTGTTTGCTCCCACCAATGTACTTCAGAATTCTCTTCTACAGGAAAGAAAAAAAAAAAAAAAAACCAACAACAACTATTCCTCATCATATCCAGTAATTCTCAGAGCTACTCCTTACATGAGCATGCTATTTTTAAACACTGCTGCTGTTTGACCATGTCTTTTAAGGGATAATACTTGGGTTTTCTTACAAAATAACTGGCTAATATGTTTTTGAGTATTTATTTGAGATGCTTTAAAATATTTATTCGAATCGCTTTTGAAAACTGGAAGGAATTAATTGGGGTCAAGGATACAAAATCATTTTTCAATGACAGGTCTGATCTCCATCGATGAGGTTAAGGTTTCACAAAGGTTAATCCAATCTAACTGCTGCCACCCAAAGGAGCAGTCTCACTGCCGCATGTTCCCACAATTTCCCTTAAACCAGCCTCTTGTGTTGATTTCTTTACGAGCTGTTTCAGTTCACTAAACTGGCAGAAAACTAATGTAACAAAAAAGGAGGTGCAGGGGAAGTAGTTTCAGTCAACAGGAGAGCTGCTAAATTATTGCAGACACTCTGTAAACCTCATCAACAGGAATGTAACTGCTGGTGTCAATGAACTTGGTCTTCATTGAATAGAAGACCACCTTCTTGATATATATTTTCAAATTACAATTCAGGCTGCATGGTTACATTAAAAAACTAAAATCAATCAACTTACTGCGAGACAGATTCTCAAGGGCTTTTCCAAGTTTTTTGCTCTCTTGAAGAATATGATTTAGTTCATCAAAATCATGGTTCTCCGGTTTTGTCCTCCAATCCCATTTAGGATGCTCTATTGACCTTGGCACTAAATATACACAGATATATAGATGAAGTTTAGATTTGGTAGTTCAGACTCCTACAGTAGAAAAAAAGCTGCACAGTGAGTTTACAAGCTCAAGTTCCTTGAGTGGAAATTACTTAACTATCCTCCTATTTTAACAGCTGGAAATATTTTCTTTGGTCAATGTGAAAAATGAAAACATCTATGAGCAAATGCATATTTGGGATGATTCTTGTGACTGAATTAATTGGTAAACAGGAATAATTAATATTAACAATTAAAAATAATAAAAATAATGCAATAACAGAAATATGTAATAAAAATATTGCATATGAAGGTACTTCACTTACATCAAAACAGAATTGTGTGTCCTAGGGGCCAATAAGGAAAAATGTCAAAATGAAAATGAGTAACTGTTACTTTTGGCTTTGCTAGTCATTTTATCAAAAAGAAAAAAGAAATATTTTAGATAAAGCTTTTAAAACAACATGTATATACATTTAAAAAAAAAATCATAAAGTGTAGATAACACAGTTCATAAAAACAGTGAAACAAAATATGTCCCTATTGTTCATGCTGTACAGCCTATAGTCTTTATTCTGGTACTTAAACAAACCCGATCTTAGGGAAGCACAGTCCTGAGTTTACAGCCTCCTACTCATTATCGATTACCAAAATCTTCAATTTAATTTTAAAATAACAGTTTCTCAACTGCTGAGCTAACTTTACCTACAATGGCAGGGAAGAAGAGAAGGAGTTTCTGAGATATGTAGGACCCACAATGAACAGAGCTGCATTGACCAATGTGAACATTTTGAACAATTTGTAGAAATGAAAACAAAAATGATGCTGTCTTTGGAACTGCAGTTTAACGTGTTCTTTTTGCCAGTGTTCTGAACGAAGCTATCTGCTGCCTTCGCCACCAAATGCAATTGTTGGGTTGTCTCCAAACACTGCATTACCATGCTGAGAACTGCACGTGCTGGTGTGGAGATGATGATGCCTAGTCCACGTTCCCAACAGAAAGGACCAGTTGCATCTATCAATGGTTGCTAACTACTCATTTAAAAAGAACTTCAAAAACAAAGCCTAAAATGTCCAATATATCCTGGCCAGCTCTGAAGTTTATATTTACTATTTTGACAGCCGTCAACTAATTTATGCTTACAAACTTCATTTTCATTACGTGCTAAGAAGGAAACTTGCAGACTCCTACAGATCGTGCAAAAAAAAGTGGTATCTTATGATCATTTGGAATTTCAGAGTACTTTTATGATGGTATGGGGAAATTATGCTCAGGCTTCGAGTTCTGGTAGCTATTACAAAATGTGTTAAATAACTGTTGCTATGGAAATTTGCCTTACTGGTGACTGCCCTCTGTGTGAATATAGAATCTGCTCCACTTTGGATCAACTCCACAAGGGAAAGTTGAAGTTAAGTCAATAGCCATCTTTTCCAGATAAAGAAATGGGACAACGTTATGTTTAAGTCCTTCTGTCACAAAGGACTTGATTCCATCTCCCGTAGACATAAACCAAGCCACCTTCAAACTGGACATCTATACAGAGTCTGACAACCCAGAGTACGTTCTGATCTGTAACACCCACTCAGGAACCTGTGTAAATATTAGGGAAGTCAATACATTAGACTGCAACTACAGACATTCTCAAAGACAGAAGACAAAGGAGACATTAAAAAGGACCTACAGAGATAAGAGTAGGAGGAAAGAGACACAAGGAGCCTCAATAAGGAGAAGGGAAAAGAGGGGCAAGTTGGAGTGTCAGAGTCCAGTTCTGCTTTGTGTTCAAAAAAGACAAGTCATGTATTTCCTTCTGAAGACAACGGAAATAAAGAGTTACGGTGGTTCCTAGTGAACAGATACAGGCCTTAAGATACTAGGCTAAGACTAGCCTCTACTCAGATGGACAGCTTATAATTTTTGTTGATACTTTTAAATGCCAATCATTTAATTTATAATTCCCTGGTTTAGGAATGACTATGCTCATTAAAAGTTATCTAAATTTTTGGGTGACCAAAAATTACCTCCATTCCTAGACCCTAGCATAATTAAATTAAATTAAATAGCACAACTTCAGTATTTCTCCTCCTTTTTCTTATTTACAGGAAACAAAATGTTCCATCTAGTATTTTTTCTAAACTTTTACTAACTGTGAATATAAATATTTAGTAAACTAGAAAAGAAATTCTATAATGAGGTCTCTCTATTTTTGCTCACCTTTGTTTTATATTGAGATTACATGCTCCTTTACTGCCTGCTTTTTCAGCCATCTCATCTTCTCCTTTCAGTGTACCAACACTATATTCTACAGCATCACTCACCCTAGCCTACTAGCAGTTTGACAGACTTTTCTTTCCATGTTTATACTGAACTTACCACACTACAAAAATCTCACAGTACCACCAAAATACAAACAGACAATAATTTAATATAGTAAAACCATGTACAAAGATGACCAAACCTTAGAGCTTCCAGGTTGCAGAAAATTTCAACAAGATGGAATTTGATATCACGTCAATTTGAAACAAGCCACATTTTTCAAAATACCAAAGGACAGCATTTTTGAGAAAGCATACGATTTTGAAATAACATTTGTCCTGGGACAGAAGCTGACTGAAACAAACAAGTTCTACTCAACATCTGTGGAGTTTCCAGGATCAGCAGCTGCCAAGTATATGGACCAACTTGCATCAGGAAAAGGAGAGTATCAAGATTCTATCCTTGGGATAAAGCAGGGAAACTTTCTCAAGAGACAACGGTCTGGTGCCTAGTTTCAGCGAAATGTCCCACAAACACAGGAAGCTTGGACTGCATCTCACTAGACGGACGGTGGGAAACCAGTCAAAAACATTGTGGAAATCTGCTCTGCATGCTGGTGTACTACAGTCTGTGTTTCAGTGAACCATTTTGTACTTCAGTGAAAATGTATCAAAAGAGATATGCTGTCATGGACCATTTCTGAGTTTCAATAGAATTTGTTTCAACAATGAGTTTGGCTCGTTCTGTTGAACCAAAATTGAGGGGGAAGTTAAGCAGAACTAGAACTGACTGAAATGTTTATTACTTCCAGAGAAGACATAGTTCTTCTTACTTACCTACTCTTCCCACTAATCAATGGAAACTAAAATTAAAATCTACTTCATTGCATCATGTAGCATGTGTCTCTCCTTTCAGGGTTCATTTTCTGCTTGCTTATGAATGTTTTTAAAATATAAACTTGTATCTTCCCAACTATAGGATCAACAAGCACTGGTCATTTTCAAATGGATGACTTTGTGTGAAGCCTGCAGAATTGTATAAAGACCATATGACGCTTCCCTGAGGTCTTTTGAAATACATTATCTTCTGTATGTATGAAGTCCATCATATAACATTTCCATGCATATGTCACTACACACTTAGTAAAATCCTTTCATAATATTCTGAACTTCCGCTTTCTTTATTATACTCATTCATTCCTCAAAATCATCATATCAGTAATTTTAAATCCCTCATCACATTACCTGCCTCAATCTCATCTCTGTTATTTGAGAGATTTATGTAACACTTTCTCTTGAAATTATTTGCTACAATTGAGAAGCTTGATTACATCTACATCATAGCATCTGTATAGAAATATTTACATTTTCCCTTTATGGAGCTGAGATTTCCCCATCTCATCTTAGAAGACTGCAAAGGCATGCTTTCCAGTATTTCTGATTTTCTGGTGGTGTGCCCCCCAACAAATGCACATCGGATTAATTCACAGATGTGTTATGAATTCTGTCATAAATCAGCAGACCTTTATTTTCTACTGGATGATGGTACAAGATCAGTACTGTTTTTATCTACATATACGTGTCTTTTCAAGATATGATTTGCAGACAGAATCAGACCAATTGCTCATTAAATCCTACATTTCATTAATACATTGTATGACCATCTTACATCTCAAAGAACAAAAATATGTGTTATTATTGAGCATAAAATTACTCATGTATTTAAATCTCGCAATAGCTTTCAGGTTAGAGTTCTTTGATAATACAGCCAAACTGCTTTACACAGTACCTGGATATTGAAAGGCTAAGAGAACGATGGCCTACAGTCCTAGTCTGACCAAGGGCAATTAGAAGTACACAACATTGTAATTGTAAATGGGATATGGTGAGAATGGTGAACTGAAGCAGAGTGAAAGGATGATCTGTGATCTGATTTACTATGGAGGTGGTGAAGAGATCACACTACTTTGCCTAAAAGTAGCTAGCTGGGAAGCAAGAAGTCTGTTTCACGAACTATCTAGAAACTTCCAAATTTGTTCTTCAAATACAGAATCTGATCATCTAAACATTTCATTAAATATATTCATATATACACAAACACACACACACTAGGAGCCCTAGCTTCAAGCCTCTTCCTTGCCAGACTACAGGAGCAGCTTCTGCTTAATTATGTTTTTGCATACACTAAACAAGTGGTCAGATCCCTTAGATACCAGAGTTTCTTGTTTGTGTGTTTGTTTCAGGTGTGACTGAGATCATAACAGGCAGGAGGAAGGACTGGAGGAATCTTTCCAGTAAAAAAGTTGAATGCATAAGGAAGAGCTATCTGTGCAGGAATAACACGCATGCTGCAGTCAACACCAGCTCTGCTGAAGGAAAAAAAATATTTCCCAATTAAATAAATCAATTCTCCTGATGTTTCCAAAGATTCCTATGAAATTACAATTCTCAGTTCTGAATAAACTTCCAAGTCCAGAATCATTTGAACAAAACAGTTGTAAGACAAAAGCTCTGCAACAGAACACATTACAGCTGATGGACTCCATTAAATTTTGGGTCTGTTCTGGCAGTTTTAGGGAGCTTTTTAGGTTGTTGGGTGTGGGGGTTTGTTTGTTTGTTTTAAACACAAATCTGAGAGTAAACCTTTAGGTTTCAGCAGGCCAAAACATTCAGCTTCTCAGATGAGTCCTTACTACCTCTTTGGAGAGGCTTTGGAAAAAAATGTACAATGACACCCAAAAATGCAATATGCTGTGCGTGTCTAGACAGAGTAATAAATGGCTTCTGAACATGCTTGCTTTCTGCTGATCTGAGTGGCTGAAAGGGCGTACAGTACCCACTGCCTTTGGCATAAAGCCAGCAAAAAAAAATGTCAGTATTAATTTGGTTGTTGGCAGAAAATAAGAGAAGCAGGATATGACAAAAAGGCACATGGCCGAAACCAGCCTTTGTGATAGCAATTAAAAAAATGTAGTTCAAACACACAAGGTATTTTCAAAAAGTTGCAGAGACAAATGTTTGCAGGGGTGAGTAAGGCACGAAAATAACAGGAGGAATCAAGGTTTAAAACAGTGGTATGGACAAAAAAATAGGAAAGGATGTAAACAGAAAAGCATGGAATCAGAGGATAACTAGGCTGGAAAGGACCTCTGAAAGAAAGTCTTCTAGTCCAACCTGTTGCTCAAAACTAGTCCAATGAGGGTAGGTTGCTCAGACTATCCAGTTGAGTTTTGAGTATCTCCCAGGATGGAGATTCTACAGCCTCTCTGGACAACCTATTCCAGTGTTTGACCACCCTGTCAGTATAATTTTTGTTGCCTCTTGTTCTTTCACTACGCACCTTCAATAAGAATCTGGCTATGTCTTCTCTACCACCCTTCAGTGTAATAGTTGATGGTAACAACGAAATCTCCCCTTAGCTTTCATTTCTTCAGGATGAGCAAACTGATTTCCTTCAGCTTTTCCTTGTCCATCATGTGCTCTAGTCCTCTCATCATCTTGGTGGACCTCCACTGGCCTTGCTCCAGTACACCACTGTCTATCATGACATACTCCAGATGCCATGTCAATAGTGTGAAATAAACGCTGCTGGCTATACTCTTGCTAATGCAGCCTAGTATGCAGCTCACCTGCAGTGCCGCAAGAGCACGCAGCCACAGCTGGTTCATATTCAAGTTCCTGTCCATCAGCACCCCAGGTCTTTTTCTGCAAAGCCAATTTCTAGCCATTCAGATCCCAGTTTATAATATTGCTCAGGGTTATTCCATCCAAGATGCAGGATTTTACATTTGCCAGTTGAACTTCATGAGGCTCCTCTCTCAGCCCATTCCTCAGTCCTGTTGAGGTCACTCTGAATAGCAGCCCTGCTACCCAGCATACCAACCACTTCCCACAATTTGGTCTCACCCGCAAACCTGCTAAGAGAACATTCTACCTCATCATCCAGGACATTAAGAAAGACTTTTAAATGGTATTGGTCTCAGTACCAGTCCCTTAAGCATGCCACTAGTGATAGGCTTTCCAACTGGACTTTGTATTGCCAGTCACAACCCCTTGAACCCAACCGTTGGGCCAACTTTCCACACATCTTGTTGTCCAGTTGTCTGATCCATATCTCATCAATTGAGTTATAAGGATACTATGGGAGACTGACAAAGGTTTTGCTAAAGTCAAGTTATTAAACATCCACTGCTCTTTCTTTGATTGCAGGACCAGTTATTTCATCTAAGGGAGCAATCAGGTTGATCTGATCAGGCTTGTCTGATCTCATAAATCCATGCTTGCTGTCCCCAATCACATTTTCCTCCTTCTTGTGGCTGGGAACACCTTCCAGGAAAATTTGCTCAATACCCTTCCCAGAGAGTGAGGTTAGGCTGATCAGCTTGTAGTCCCCAAAGCCTCCTTACTGCCCTTCCTCAAAATAGATGTGATGTTTGCCTTTTTCTAGTCATCAGGAACCTCCCACAATCATCATGACCTTTCAGTGATGATAGAATGGCTTTGTAATGATATTAGTCTCCTCCCTCAGCATGCTCAGAATGAACCCCATATAGTGCCATGTATTTATGTACGTCCAATGGCCTTAAGCACACCCTAATGCTATCTTCCTCTGTTGTGGGTAAAGCTGCATTCCCACAAACTCTGCTGCTAGACTTATGGACTAGGGTAGCTTGAGAGCAAGCCTTACCAATTGAAAAGCATCATTAGATGCCCTTCAGTCCACAAGGACAGATCCTTGAGTCCAGTCTTATTATGGATGTATAACTTATTTCCTTGCTTGACATGTGACCTGGTAGTTTAGAGTGCCCATCCTCCTCTTTGTCCCTCTCCTGGGACAACCTAAGGACCAACAAGCATGAAACTTGTAGTAGGCCCACAAATGAAGGGAGTGACAGGATGTCACACCCCTACCTGGGATAAAGACTGAGAACTTGAGATCTTTAGGAGATGGCATGGAAGCTACTTGATGCATATCACAGAGTCTGAAGCGCAAGCACTGGGAGGGAGGAGAAGAACACAATATGATGACAGGAATAGCTCACAACACCCTTGGCCACTGTTTCTAACAGCGTATCTCCATAAATTGCTGTGATCCAGCAAAGACTGTTAGACTAGACTCAGATTATGAGTGACTATCACCACTTCTCTAAATATCCCTATTTAGTGAACGTGAATTAAAATCCACATGCTACTTTTGGACTGACTTAAAAATTCATGTGCCTATAGAGAGGTACAGCAGAACTGATGATCAAATTTGAGTCTTTTTGAAGCAGGGAATGTGCTTCATGAAGAAGCAACAGAGACACATGCTCCATTTCCAGAAAAAATAATCCATAAATCTTGCTAGGACAATACAGTCCTGAGAAAAGCTGTGCTGTGGGGCACAGCTACCTGTACAGCTATATTTTACTTGTTAGTTATTTATTCTCAAGCAAAAAGGTTTCATAACCATACAAGACTGTTAATTACCCAAAAGCACAGCATCTCTATTGTATAAAGCTATCATGATTTACTTTACCCATTGCTGTACTATATTTTGAACTACTGAGGCCACTGGGAGATTTTTCTTTGACTCCACTGAAGTCTAGACTTCCCCATCTTGCTTTTAGAGGAAAGACAGCAAGCCTTCTATTGTAGCATACCATATATCTCTATTCTCATCTGGTCCACCTAATCACACTCTGAGTGATTAAAAAGATTTGGCTATTACAAAAATTTCAAAAAGCTACAACAGTCAACTGAAGAAAACATAATTTTGCAATTTATTTTGGAGAACAAACCTTGTATATACACTTGTGTCTGTTTGTGTACCTATACATGGATATGTATGTATATTGTACCTGTATTTATTTGTGTAAAAAATCCATTAAAAATCAAGCTTAAGAACTAAATTTCTTCAATAGCCAGTACATAGGAAGCACTACATTTCATTAAGGTTTGCTGCCTCTGTTTTTACTACTTCTATTTTACAGGTCATCGACAATATTCTCTTCAGTCACTCTATTTCTATTCTGCCTTTTCTTTCAGTGTACATTTAGATTCCTTCAGCAACTCTCAGAGCAGTACACCTGTTCTGCTGACACTGCCTCCATATCTTGAACAGCATATTCATAATTTTGCATTGCCTGACCCATTGAAAAAAAACTATTAGGACAAATATCAACAGAACAGATTTTACACATGCAAAATGGCAATGCAAACTAAAACATCAAATCATAATCGTTATCTGAACATAAAATTGTGCATGACACCCAGATATTCTTCTGTTTTTTATCTATCTATCCATAATTCTATTCTATCTATACATGACAACCAAGGGTATTATTAAATATTCATAATTCAAGTGAAAGTAAAGCAAGACTCAAACTCTTCTAACATATATATGCAGCCATTTCAACTGCTCATAGTTTGCTTTCCATTTTAATCCTAATTCAACAGAAAAACATACTATGGGTTTTGAAGTATGCACGAATTAATAATGTAGTGAAGCTTCCTTACATGACTTGGACTCCGGTGACGGTGGAGAAATGTTGGACACGGCAAGGTCACTCTTTGACTTTTTAGGCTTTTTTGCATTTACCTGCCAAGGTTTATCATAACTTCTAAAATCTCTCCTTGTTCCTTTATTCTCTGTTAAAAGAATCGAGTCAGGCAATTATAACATTTGTAGGGTCATTTTTCAAAGATTTAATAAACGATTAATCCAGAAAAAAACAAGACCTATCATTCCACACCAAAGTCAGCTCTTTTTGTTCTCCTGTTTCTTATTTATGCTAAATTTCATGTCTTCCATTTTCTAAGCATCAAAATTTAGAAATTCATTAATATGATTTTCATTAAAAACGTAACATCTTACTTTTTATTATGAAAAAGTCCTTAACCTCCTTGGTTTGGCAGTTTGACTGCCTACGCTTAAAACTTTACATTCGATATAAATAAAAAGTTGATTTGTCAGGCAATTAACATTTTGACTACTAGCAACTACTTGAAATCTAATATAGTCTGAAACAGATCACCAGTCAATTTTTAAAAACAAAACCAACATTCTAATAGTAGCTTGTACCAGAATATCAAAGCTAAAATTTCTACTTTAGAATCAGAGCAGGTATTATTTCAGAAATTTTTTTTACGCTTCTGAAGATCTACAATCATAAATTATTCACACTGGAGTTCATAAAGTAGTAATAGCATCTTCTCATTAAGTGTTGGAATGATGGGTTGTTAAAAATGTGTATTATTAAAGAAAATACCTCAACAGAGGCTAATCTCAGGCACAAACACACCACGGGAGGGAAAAGTAAAACAAAGCAAAGAGGCAAGGAAAACAAAGAGGACAGCAGGGGAATCCAAGGACCTTTATATACACCTTCTTTCTCATTGAGACTGGGGTTGTTTCCACCCTGTAACTCCAACCCATACTCACACGATACGTACATAGGCTGAGCTGACAGCCAACAATATATATGAAATTCAGTATCTACTGGACAAACAGGATTTATTGTGCATGCTCAAAACCAGAGTAGTACCTGTTCAGTAGGTACATGTGCCTCCAGGAAATCACGGACAAAAGTATGGGATTATACTGGAGACTAGTCCTTCCCAGCATACAGAACATACCTGATGTTTCACTCTCTGCCCAAAGGGCAGCAGAGCCAGACAACGTTCTCTGAAGCTGACTGCGGTTCCCCTGTTTGGACTGAAGATGATCAATTAGAAATGGGATTGGCTGGTCAGGTGTCTCTGTTATCAGCTTGGTCATCAACTCCTTTAGAAAATTAAAACAAAACAAAAAATTAGTTGGATATTGCACCTAAACTAATCTTGTATTTACCAAAAGTAAAGGAGCATTTATAAAGGAAAAGCCTGTTTTCAACTTTGAAGAAAACAGCTGGAAACACCCATCTCTTCAAAATACTACTACCTTCGCCCTATGAAGTGTTCACATCTGAAGTGCTCTTAGCCTACACAGTCACTTATCCACTGGAATTTACATTAAACAACCTAACCACTGCTACCTGCTCAAATTTACCCAAAACAATCTGAATAACCATTCAGAACAAGCACCTTTTCAGAGCAGCGAGTAGCTCTTCTCTGACCCATACATCCAAGTCTCTTCTCATTGGAAACTGGTGTATCAGGAAGGTTGGTGCATTTTTGATCTCACCCAGACGTGGAACAATGATCTGGTTAGAATATGCATTCATATCTGGGAACTCCAAGGTCGGATCAAACAGGCAGACATTTTCTAAAGCAAGTCCTCCAAAATATGATTGTATAGACATGAGCAAGTATTTTATTACACTGTTGCAGACACGGAGAGTAACCCAATGTCAACAGGAAACCATCTCCTATGCCATGCATTGATACTATCAAATTGCTGTTACACACCCTGGCGTTGCAGGGCTGCAGAAAGAGAAGCACTCTCCATATTGTTTCTGAGTTTCATCCTGGCTCCCTACACATAAAACATAGATTAGGAATCCAGAAATAAGCTGTGGCTCTGTGCTGGGCATGCGCCCTGAAAGGAACTCAATGACTAACGTGGGAGGTGACCCTGAAATCCACATAGTTCCACAGGAAATCTGTGGCTGCCACTGCAAAATGAAAAAGCTCCACAGAAGTAAAAAATTACAGGAATACACAACAAAATCAGGGCAAAAAAATGGCTAAATTATTAAGAGCATTTATTCTTTCTTAATCTATCCCCAAGTATAAATCTTGCCATAACTTCCACGCACTTAAGTCTATCTCCGCTTCATCTTTTCCACACATGTTCATTCAATGAATAATTTTTTAAATACTATTAGTTACTTAGTATTACCATCAGTTAGTTGTATTGGAAGAAGATACTTAAGAGGGAGTATACCAAATAACAGTAAACATGAGTAACAGCATGCAGGATTTTTTGGACACAGCAAGTTATCTTTGTCCACTCCAAGACTTTCCATTCTTTTTTATTCAAGTAGTGGTATAAACAATGAGGTAGAAGTGAAAATGAGACAGAAACAAGCTTTTCGTTTCAGAAAGAGAAATTTAACTTCAGGAAAAAAAAAAGGAGAAAACTTGCCCAATCTTATGTCTTGTGAAGATATGATCATCTGTGACATGATTTTTGAAAATTATCTACAGGGAACCAAAAAAAAAAAAAAGTCTCTTTGGTTTTGAAATGGAACTTCATCGGGAGATATTAAGCTACTTACTAATCTTAGAAATGGTAAAACTATGGAGTGTAACTTCATCTAGACTGTCTCTCACCAAGGTAGGAGAAACCCTCTGATATACATCATACACGAAAAATCCAGAAATTGGAGTAATTCATATATTGGTTGCTTGGCAACACTCTAACAGCAAACCTTTCTTTTTTCCCTGCCAAATGCAGAATTAGTGACAAGTGGAAAGATGTAATCTTGTTCTTGTAATGGACCACAATAGCAGTAGGAATTCCACTGCAGAGGATTCTGTTACCAAAGGAAAAGTGTCAATCTGTAATAGCTAACTTGTGATTTAAATCATTTCTCTGAATTACGGTTTGAAATTATTTTTCTGTCTTAGATTAATAAAAACAAGATGATGAGAACTGAGATACATGCATTGACACTATTAATTTTTTAAAGACATGCATGGGTGACAATCTATTAATAATACATTACAAAATTAATGTAGCATTAAAAAAGATAATACGGAGATGAAAAATTTTTAAATGCCTACATGTCAATGTAAGAGAAAAGCTACTTGATTGTTGCCATAACTGACTTGCTTGTCACAGAAGAAATGGTCTTTAATTAACAGAAACAGACTTAATAAAATAATTATTGGGATTATTGGATTCTTCACCTTATTCTGAGACATAGCAATAAAACTAAACAACATAATTGCACAAAGTAAAAAAAAAAAAAAAATGCTATTCCAAGGTGATGTGAAATTAGCTCTTATTCAAAAGGGCCACTTTTTTATCTACTGTTAACATATTGGTAATAAGGCCTGAGTGATATAGAGATCTGTGCTGTCCCAGAGCATAATCAGTTCTATTCTGTGATAGCAATTAGAAAAGTTAAAAGAACTATAGATACAAGCTACTTTTATCTATCTGGAATAACAAATGAGCCGTACCAATCTGTACACCTAAAGCAAAAAAGAAATAACACTGCTGGAATCCTCATAAACTGAAAATAGTATGCAGTTCCAAAAAAATACTACTTATTTGTGTAATAAGCCTCAAACTGATTTGCCTCAAGCACTTTGAGAGATGTCATTAAAAGTAAATACAGCTCTAAGCCAACACAAAGATGACTCAGATTATGAACCCTGCCGTTTAAGGAAGACGTAGCTCTTTATTATGAGTATTCCATTGCAAAAGGGAGTGAAGAAGCTCTTAGGGATTTGCTTCTCAAGATGCTCCAAGCAAGGTGGGAAAGTGGTCTCCAACTTACTACAGCAGGGTTCCTGAACTCTGCAGAATTGTCAAAGAACACCTCCACCCCAACCAGTGGTAACAATAGCCATGATAACAGCTTCAGACATACGCTCTGTGCAAATCCACATTCACATGCAGGAGGTGTTACCTCCTTCCATATCCTCCTGCCACACACACTGTCAGAGATCCCAGAAGTAGGATCACAACTCCATGATCCTCACTGCCTTTTCCCTCCCACCAAATTCTGACACTCAGTCCATCAAGGGACCTAATTCCATCCGCTCAGCCCCCAACCCATGCTCCTCAAGCTCATGCTTCCTTTGAGACCCTTGTCATCCACAGCAAATGGGCAATTACAAGGTAACATGTTACCTGCCTGTGTTTGGTTGCTTGGCTATGCCACAGGGTGGAGGGGTAGAAGGGGGAAGAGAAAAAAAACAAAACAAACCAAAAAAAAACCCTCAACAAAAAAGCAAGAACTTCACACAAACAGTAACCGTACTTAGCACTCAGGTCACTTTTTAAGTAAAAACATGTACTTCACTGAAGGTGAAAAGACATTACAGATTAGGAACGCCTATTAGGGGTATTCTCATCTCAGCACCATTCCCTAGTAAAAGACAAACTACCTTAAACTTCTGATGAAACTATCCAAAGTTTATTTGATGCTCTCATCTGTTGCTCTGATGACATCTTAATAGACAGCAGGAATAACATACTACATGGTACTCTAAATATACTCTTACAAGTTTGAAGTGCTTCAAAAAAAGATGACAAAAGTGAAGGTATTAAATAAGAAAAACTAAAGTGTACAACAAGTTACAAAAATAAAATTCCTTTTTGGTTAGCAGCAGTCTGATCTGACTCACAATGTGCTAAGTAGGCAAGGTTTCACAAGAAAAAGAAAAGGAAAAAGACCAACTAGTCTCAATGAAGCCGCCTCTGCATTAACAGCAGAATAAAAATGGCACAGGAACATTGAAACTGAGATTCATTTCTTGATGAAAAATTCAACAGATAAGTTTCAACTATGCATGAAAACAGAAATGCAAGACATTTATATGTCTCTTAAAATAATTAACTATAATTTTTGCCTTTCTAGCTCAAATTTCTATGTTTTCTACTTGTTCCCAATTTCACCTAATTCAAAGAAGATAAATAAAAAAAATTGTCTACCTTTCTAACATGTTCTTCTGTGCACAGTATGCCTTATAACAACAAATAAACAGTCATGGAGAACTGGTTCTCCATGCTGCCAGATGAACCGTTCACTACCCATAATCTCTCTTCCTATCTTCTTTCCACTGCTATGTCTTCCTTCCACTCTATGTCCTCTTGTCTTTTCTATCAGTGGGACTCCCCTCAGTCTCTCCCCTTCCAGCTGTGTAGCAAGTGAAGAAGCCTCTTCAGATGTCAATAGCCATTAATTCCCTGTGCACCCACGAGAGATACTGCAATACACAGAAAAGGGGTGAAAGTGAACTTCCACGATTACTACAAGACCAGAGCCCTAGCATGAATACATTTGTTTCTGCTGCTTCCCCACTGTATTGCCCCAAACCAGGTTCTGCCCTGACCAGAAGAAAAAATAATAGGCAAAAAGGTGATATAAACTCCAGAAAATCTGGAAGTTAACTTCTCCAAGGATTTTACCTTGCCCTGTGCAAACCAGAAATGAAAAGTTATTTCTACTTTCTTCTATCTTCATATGTTCTTACATTCACTACTTTTATTAAACTATGTAAGATAGACTGTTTTAAAAGAAACTTACAAAAGCTCATCTGTGGATATTTCACAAGAGAGAGATTCACACACACATTGATAAGGCTGCAAAAGATCTTGAAAAAAACAGGTCTAAACTAGCGACTTAATATATTAATTCTTTATAAAGAGAATAATCTTTCACTATTGTGCTATCCTGAGGTCCTCCATTAGCTATGCAATGCAGGCTCAAATTTTAATTTCCTTGTGACTGTCCATGCATTTAAGACAAATGAAACAGTCTTCACAGTCTATTAATCACAGGCCCAATTACAAGAAACCTCTAATTAGCTATGTCTAAATGTACCTATCAGGTTATTAAGTTAATTAAGAGACATTCTATCTTGCCCTGTAATTGATAACAGTAACTACACAACAATCACAGGTTTTGTTTTTAATTATATAGACTTCTACAGCATACCGCAGAGCGTGCACAGATTTTGGCTGTATTATGCTCTCATTCCATGGTTTAAATTAGATTTTTAAGGCAGGTAGAGTGAATTGCCCTCAGAAGATATCTGTCTCTCTCCTGACCAAACAAAGAGACTAGGTGGCTTAGCTTGAACTACAAGGTTTTGATGTGATTCAGTTCCAAATTAAGACAATTACGTACAGCAGTCTTCACACCGATGTCAATGGCGATCTTATCAATGCAGAAGTCAAGGAGCCTAGAGAGCTCCCAGTTGACTAGCCGGGGTATGCCTACTTAGGATAAGAAGAATGGCTCTCCAGGCTCCACTGACTGTACTGGCTACGTATCCGTTGACTACAATGGAGCTTAGACATTTAGAAGACAGGCAGACATCTAAATTTACTTTTGCTAATCACTTCATACAGGCTGTAAGTGAACAAAGATATAGAATTGAGTGAAAATCTGTGGAAGGAAAGTAAGTTTAATGAACTTCTTTGTGATTGACACTTTTTTATCTTTAGAATCCCTTTCTGATTTCTGCAGTAATAAAGCAAGGGAAAAAAAAAGTATAGTTCAATATTATTCTTACTGACTAAAATAAAAGTTTGCAATTATTAAATGAGAGCAGAAAGGTAAAAATCACTGCTTCTATCACAAAATATTATTTTCTATGGAAACGAAGGAAAAATACCAGCATCCTTCTTTCTGAAAACAGCTAGGCTTTATATCTTCTTGAGCAATTCAGAATTAAAAGAAGAAAATCACATTATAGACTATAATCAAAATGGACTTCAACATATTTTAAGCATTCATGAAATTATCACCACATCTCCCTATGAAATAAATTATTCAACACAAAGCTAATCTCCACATAAACACAATTCACATGCCTGCACCATACTAGTTGTTTCAAACTAACCAAGGTAGAAAAACAGTTGAGAGTAAACCTCTAGAGGATTAATAGTCCTATTCAGCTTGTTTGTGAAAATTGAATATTCAGACTTTTACCTGGAACTGACTAAAACATTTTCAAGCAACTCTTTCTTCATTCAAAGCCTCAACACTACTTATTCCCGCCATTTCAGCATTTACCCGTGCAGCTAAATTTAGTATCACAAAACTGCAGTACACAGCATGGCATGCACCCCATAAAGAAATTACTTTGGACGTACAACTAAAGAGAAAGTACATAGCTGATATGGTGGCCCTGATATGTGTAAACAAAATTCCCCTAAAGGTGGCACTGGTAGGGAAATCTACAATACAGGACTAGTGGCACGGCTAACATTTTCAGACCCAGACTACTACCATTCAAAGTCTCAAACTGCTTTTTTTCACACCTCAAATCAGGTTGATAACTCTCTGATACACAAAATTGCTACACTTTTGGATCATACAATGAAAATAATAAGAGGGAGCCTGAAAACAAGTGTCATTGAATAGCTAACAATCCTCCTTAAATGTTCATTTATTAAATATCTGTACCACTTCAGTAACAGAAGACCAATTTTGGGGGCTACGTTACTAACCATATGTTTAGGGAGAGTCTGGAGAGTGGAATGGAAACAACATATTCTTTCCACTACAAACCCTTTGCAAATCATATAATCAGTTCCCTGAGCTGGATGAACTAGCCCTATCTGATATAAATCCAACTCATGTATTTAACAGTTGATAAAATATGCATCATTGATCTTACTTAGTGATCCAGAAACAAAAACCTTTTGCATAGATGAGGTCTGGTGTACAATTCTGAAGTTTCACTGAGTAAGCTCATGACAGTTTATCAAACCCCATCATGCACATCATAACGTGCAATATCTACCTGAACCTCTTGCTGTATTTTCTCACTTATGTATCCTTTGAGGGCTTTTTCCCTCTTATCTTATTCTTGATATATCAAATATCATTGTCTCAAATGTATTATACCACTTCTGAGTTCACAAAGTAGCTTCAAACACCTTTGCTCTTTGGCTTTATTATTGAAAGATTTCTCCCGTTCAATCATTTCAGACAAGAATGCTGCCAAAAGGGAGGTCACTGGTACTAGGTTACTCTAAAACATTAACTGCTTCTCAGGAAAAGAACAAAAGGTTAAAGACATGCTCTCAGATATGCCAAGCATGTCAACAGTTATCACATTTTCACCCACGGTTTTCAAATCACAAAGATTTTCTATAATAGCTTACACTTCTTTCAGCAGTCCTGTATCTCTGCATAACAATCTCACGCTTGTGGAATTATGCCTACCATATCATTACCTGAACCCGGCAAGGATTTATCAAACGAGGGTAGTTCGTGTTACAGCAGAAACACTATAAGGTTTCTCTGAAGTGTAATTCAGAAATCTTCCTCAGTTTCCACCCACTCTATCAACCGGTGGAAATTCTACCCTGAAGGCAAGGCACTTCACAGTTCAACCAAAAGAAAATGAAGAAAATGAAAACTACTGGTTTTCTGAAATGTCTATAGGATTTTCATCGAAAGGAATACTCATAGAAAAAGACTAGGAAAGACTATTACAACCTGGACTGATGTACTTAAATTACAGCCATAAAACAGTACTGACGGCACATCACTGCCTTTCCTAAAACCTAACTCAACAGGCTAGAGATGGTCTTTCTCTGATCAGCTGAATTAATCTTATTCCAATTTCAAGGTCTAAGGTGAAGCCACTTGTTCCTCTGTGTTCAATGATTCATTACTGTAACTGTTAAAAAAATCGCATCATATTTCCACTTTAAACTTCACTGACTTAGCTTCTACGTACCTGGAACAAACTTCTTCTCTGAGGGAGGGTGATACTAGGAACTCAAGCAGCAGATATTTTTGTGGCTACCTCTGATGGGTTGACCCCAGCCAGCAGCTGAGCACCCACCAGCCGCTCACTCACTCCCACCCACAGCAGGACAGGGAGAGAATGGGAAGAGCAAAACCAAGGAAAGCTCATGGGTTGAGATAAAGACAGTTTAATAAGCGAAGGCATGAGGAGAGGAAAAAAAAAAAAAAAAAAACAAACAAGTGATGCCAAGGCAATCACTCACCACGTCCCACTGCCCAGCCACTCCCCAAGCAATGGCTACTTCAGAAAATTTACCCCTCGGCTTTTATTGCTGAGCATGACATTATATGGTAAGGAATATCTCTTTGCTCAGTGGGGTCAGCTGTCTCAGCTGTGTCCCCTCCCAGCCTCTTGCCCACCCCCAGCCTGCTTGCTGGTAGGCAGAGTGAGGAACAGAGAAGGCCTTGACCCTGTGCAAGCACTGCTCAGCGATAGCTAAAAGACTGGTGTGTTATCAACACTGTTTTAGTCACAAATCTGAAACACAGCACCATATGGGCTGCTATGAAGAAAATCAACTCCATCCCAGACAGATCCAGTACAGTACTACTATAGTAACGGTTATTAAGTGTTCATGATTGGTGATCAGAAAAAGAAGGCTGTACACGAAAAAAACAATTGGTATATTAGGGGACTGACTCAGCAAAGGACTTAAGCTTAGGTATTTTTATGCATGAGACGTAAATAATTATAAAGCCAGGTGCATACTTAAAATGCCTCGATGAATGCGACCACTGCTCTGTGACGGAAGAATTGCAAGCATTTCCTTCCTTCCAGGAGCCTACCAAAAAAACCATTAGATCTTTTTTTAGACTCTAACTATGCAAATATGTTTTGAAGATTGATGGAAATCCTTTCAATTCCATCCCATGGAAAACTTGGACAATACACATTTTCAAAACGTGTGCAGCAATGAACCACACTTAGCAGGTGCTTTTTTTTCTGCCCCCTCCCCCCACCGATCGCTTATCTCAGTAAAGTTAAAAAAATGTAAATACACGTTTCCGAGTTAGATCACACATTAGATATACTACTGATACATTATCAGAAGAAAAACTTATCAGAAATACATGTTGCATATTCATCACTTCTTATGCTTTTTTCTAGTTCCTATTCTCACAGTTTAGGGGAATTCAACTGATTGATTTGTCAGTGCTTAAAGAAAATTACTATTCAAGACACGATTTTATACTTTCTTTTTTTTTTTTTTTTTCAATTACAGTCACATTATAATATCTAAAAGCAAAATGCAAGAAGTATGACATTGATAAATTTGGTCTAGGAATTAAGAGTCCCAATTTTTTACTACTTAAAATCCCAGAATTCAACACAGTTACTCTTAATTTTTTTGGCAGAAGACAGAAGGACCTAAGTCTGGAGCTGGGCAACAAGAGATGATCTAGTGTAAAGCTGGTGAAAGTCCTAGTTCTACCTAAACTCATGAGCAAGGTGCACACCCATCCCACCCATTGCCTGCAACCATGTTACAACCAGCAAAGAAGAGTCCTGGCTATAGTGCAGAAGCAACATAACCTGAAACATAAAAGCATTAATTTCTTCTCTTTTTAAAAGAAGTTTATTTGCTGTAAAATTACATTGACATAAATCTGATATTACAGTCTGTGATGTATCTTAGAAGTTAGAAACGCATGTAGTCCAAGAATTTTCCCAGTAACTCAGTCAAGTTTATATCATTTACATGTAACAAAATGGCTCTTCATATACATGAAATATTGACAAGAAAAATTAACAATCTACATTTTCTCTACTTCATATTTCATCCTTTTAAAAGCCTGTCAAAACTTTGCCAGCTGTATAACAAAAACTGGTGGTGAGTAGTCACATTAGAAGGACTGATATTTTACTCAGACAACTTCCCCTGTGGATAGCAGTATTGGAGTGAAGAAAAAATGACAATATGACATTTACGTGTCAACAGCTAACGTTAAAAAAATTTGTTTAAAATCAGTTTTCCTAAAAGCTTTTTTTTTTTTTTTTTTTTTTTTAACATTTCTATTTTAAAAGCTACTAACTGTATGCCAAACCACAGCACCTGAGGCAGAACACCAGCAGAGCTCTTCCAAACAGCGATTTCCTGGAGAACGTATTGCAAGCTGTTTAACAGTGCGTACCACTAGAGACATTTCCCACTAGGAACGTTTGGCAGTCACCCACACAGCAGGAGAGCACAGTCAGGACTCTTGGGTGAGCTGTGGACACACATTTCCAAATCCTTCATCCTTCACTCAACTCGGTCACGCAGCTTTGCCTACTCATTGGTTTCATCATAGCAGGTATGCTATCAGCCACCAAATGCTCATTTATCCACAGAGTAATTTACCAGAAGGCATGAGGAAGACTTCCGAGGCTGATCTCATGCATGAACGAAGGAGACCACAAAACAACAGAAAAACAAATCAGCAATAATATATCTAGCATAAAAATATTAACATAAATACAAATATTTGGAAGTGAAGTAAAAACCTGAACTCCAGGGTCACAGACCTAAGGCTTTATATCAATGATTCTTGCCAGACATCTCTCCTGGGTATGTGTGTGTGTATACATATATACGTACAGAGATTTTCAGTATTTACGTAATCTGCAGTTCTAGAAAAATAAATTCTGGTTTTATTGGAATGTCCACAGCAGAAACTTCAGCATACCACTTCAGACCTTTGGGGCCATTTTGAGGCTGTTACCCAGTTCAGGCTTTGGACTGAAGTTCAAATTGTATCACTTGCATAGTGCTCCTTAGGTGGTGGCTTTACTATATGAACAGTTTTGAAATTACCATTTGGACTAAGATACTAGAATCATACACTGGCCATATATTTAAAATTAGAAATAATGTTTTTTTCCACTTACATATCCACTTTCTTTAATGAAGTCCCTTATAATAAATTTACTTCTGAAGTATGAGCACAATCTAATGGATGGTTTTGATCTAACAGATTTATTTCTAAGTATGGCTTATTACAAAAAAGAGTGAGTGGATCTGTTTGATTTTCAGTTCAATCATTTAAAATTAAATTTTAAGTTTTTATTACCAGAGTTCAAATAATTATTTCAAGAACTGTGGGGTTATGCATGATTGTACTAGGAACACTATGGGCCAATAAAAGATTTCAGGATCTAAACTGAGAGTTAAGGAAAATTTAGTTACTCAAAACTAAAACTGCACTTTGACAATCTCTGTAGTATTGATACCATCAGCGTGACTTGAAAATACTCCAGGTACATAAACTGTAAGTGAACCTTTGTGGTCTGATATACCTCAGAAATGAGCCTGTTTTATCCGAACACTTCAGGATCAAAGTCAATCACCGCAAAGTGACCAGAAAGCAAGACTACTTTTCCAAAGTAGCTGCCTGAATAACTATGCTACTATGACACTCGTCTGCAAGGAGGTGGGAGATGTGAGTCTAAACCCTGCAGGCTGAGCAGGGCACTGAACACAGGATCTCACAGTCCCTGAGCAAGTGAATAGAAGAGGGAGGCGTTCTGTGACCATCTCTTCCGACCACATTTTAAATTCAAGAAGCAAGCCTTGATCCATGCTTTTTAGAAAGACAACGGATCCTGATCTTCTAGAGCAGCCTGAATGCTCTAAAAAAAAACAAACAAAAAACCTCAGTAAATAGGTTTTTGCCTTCTTAGTTAAGGCTTTGGGTGGTCCTTTCACAAGCAAATATAGTGCAATACCTGGGTCAAAATGCTATGAAGTATAATGAAAATAACAACTGTCAATAGGTGATGCTGGATTGCATGAGATTGCAAGTGGGAAGTACCTATGAACAATAGGTCAACATTAACAAAGTCTGCACCGCTGTTGCATACAAAGTTGTGGCAAGCTGGATTTCAGGTCTCTGAACAGGATTCATATAGATTAGTTTGAGCTTCTCAAAGTGAGAGATCTGTTAAGTATAAAAGATTATATTTTTTTAAGGTTTAAAAAACACATTTACCATGTTTAAATCTCACATTGAAAGGTAAAGATTTACTGACACAAAAAAGAATTTAGAATACTGATTTTATAAGGCAACTAAGGGGTCATCTGTCCATGTAATAGAGTCTTTGGATGTAAACAGTTGTGGAGATTAGTAACTCAGGTGCTAGAGAAGATAACAGGATCTACAAGAGATTTCTAAGGAAATGACAGAACTTACCCAGCAAAAAGTCTTTCAGATTCTGCAAAACCTGATGAAGATTAGACAGACTGGCACCTAAGATTCTCAAGAGGTCTGACGGAGTTAGTGTTCTCTGACCATGCCTAACACGTGCCCAATATTAGACCCCTCAAAAATATAGTAAAGCCAATACCTGCCAGCTGCATATGAGCTCTGGTTCTCATTCAGGATACGGGAACCTAGGTACAATATAAGGCTACCATCAGCCTGAGGAGATTCAGACCCACGTCCCTCACCATACAGGATACTGTCTTAAACTCAAGGCTGTCATGTATCAAGGAAAAGAAACGTTCTAAGCTGCCTGCTAAACCTATGCTACTGCACAGTGAGATAGACAGATAGAGAGCCAGATAATTCAGGCAGTGACATAAGAGGGAGCACAATTTGACAATCCAGCGGCTAGTATTAAACAGCATTTAGATAAAATATAGACACAATTCTTTCACACTGTGGAGAGCTGCTTCACTTCTAACTGTTACCTCTGAAACACTGCTAGCATCATCCCTCAGGGAAGTATTCAGATGGTTGTGTCTATGTGCACAGCAACACCCGTTTTCAACTCCAGCTTGACACTCTACACCTGGCTAATACTTCAGACATTTCTCTGTGCTTTGGCATTTAGTACTATGGGTGAGTTCTTGCTTAGTACATGGGGTTTCTGGATCACCATTTTGTGACACATACTACTAACCATGCAGTGTTTGGACCTATCAATGTGACTAAATTGGCTTGTAACTAAATGCACATCATTCCTTGGATCACACCCTCAATGATTTTTCTTTGTTGGCCTTCTTTAAAAAAGGAGGTCTTGAGAAATCCCATAATTGCTATCACAGAAGTATGAACACCAGGGAACCTCTTTAAGTTAGCATCACTTTTACACAACAAAATCCCATTCAGACATTGAAGCCTTATTTTCAATGGAGCCTTGGCCTGATGCTCATTCCACAATATGAAGTTTGCCTCTGGAAACCACCACTCGGATGTCTTCCATGGGTTTCACCAGCACATGCAACTAACATGTAACATACAAACCACGGGATAACAGACACGATGAAGCTGCAGACAGTCAAGCCCATGTTGGCAGAAAAATTAAAACTCAGAGCTATCAGGTGTCCATTAGCAGACACTCTGCTCTGACAGCTTTTGGAACAAGGCACTGTAGATCATGCATTATCTGTAAAAGGCAAATCAATATTACTTCTCCTGTGGAAAAAGGATACAAGTAATTACATTACTACAACATTACCTTGACTCAAGTGCTACAGGAAGATACATATGAGATGATGTTTTAAAAAGTTCCAGTCCAGTCCACTGCTGTCCAGTGTGTATAGCCAAAGTTATTAAATATTCTCTATAAGTTCTATGCATTAAAATAATCATAAAAAATTTGTTTTCAAAATTTTTTAATCTTGACCAAGAATTTTTAAACTATTCACATAGAAGTTCAAATAATAACCAGCAATTACAGTGGCATGAAATGAAGAATGGGAGTTATCAGAGTCCAGGGTAGGGAAGTTCTAACACAGATTTAATTATCTTGACTTTAGCTGTCTACATAAATTAACCCTAAATTTGCTCAAGTAATGATCACCAAACAAATTCCAATGAAGTTAACAGATGCTCCCTGTTTGTTAGAATTTATTTAAATCATCTCATTTGGAGATGTTCCTTTAGTACAGCAGCTAAACAATTGTTGGTAATACTCAGTCTAATTACAAGTTTTATTCATACACTTTGAATAGATGAATATCTATTCAGATATGCATCTTAATTTCCTATTATTTACCTGTGAGAGACTGACTTGGTCTCATAAGACTTCATACCAATGTTGTAATCAGCTTTTTAAATAGAACTAAATGTTTAATATGCACCAATACAACAGAGATTTCTGAACTGGAAAGGTCAGAATTTGTTGCCATAGAAAAGTCTGGAAATTCTCCTCCACCACAGCAAAATACAAAGGGTTCTTTTATACCTGCAGAATTTATATACTGCAAATGTGGCTGGAACTCCTTAAATAAGACTAACGAGTAGTTTCCATATAGCATTTTAAGTAGACAAAAGGTTATTTCACATATAAGCAGTTGCTTGATTGATTTAAAGCTATTTGTATCCTTCCCCCCGCCCCCCCCCCCCCCCCCCGAAAGGTCACACTGATTTGCCTTTTACAGGTAACACAAGATGCACAGCATCTTGTCAGAATAATCACCAAAGCCACAGAGGACTACCTGCAAGCAGATACCTGATAGCTCTCAAACGCCTCTGAGAACACACAGTCACGTTCGGTTTGGTTCTACACAGCTCATACTCTGTGTTTTTCTAACTGCAAGTGGAAATTATAAAAATCTCCTTGTTTAGTATTGTAAGTAACACTTCTATATTAGCAGTCGTTTTAACCTGCGTTCATTTAGGGGTAGATGAAGTTTTTGCTTAATTATATATACACTTGAACTTTGCTATTAAAAAAAAAAGCAAAACCCACAATGAAATCAGAATGAAAAGAACTGGTCACTTTAAATGCAAGGATACAGGAATCTTGTGCCATGCAGAAGCCATCAGCCCATGGATATAACAATAAAATTTAATTATAAACACATGAATTCATAATATTGTTATAAGTAGCTAAATAACTATGTTAACAAATAAAAAACAATATTGACCAATTTTTTTTCCATACTCTAGGAGACCCTCCAGCATTTTGCGTATTACCATCTACTACATGCTACCATATGATACCGGCAGCTATTTTATTTCTGTTGGATATCAGTGTACCTGAATTCATCTTCAGCCCCAACTGGGAAGACATATTAATAATTCCAGTTCAGCTGGAAGTAAAATCCACCTGTGATTGCTTCCATAGGCATTTTTATCAACCACCAGTTAAGCCAAAATTACTCGTATGATTTTCCCCATCAGAGAGCGAGATGACAGAGAAACTGCTTTAATGGTATCTTTTTTTCCTTAATATTATTTTCAAAGTTCTGACAGATTTCTAACATGCTCTACCTTCATGGATAATCTCTTTATTTCAAGTCGAATTAAAATAGATACTTCTGCTGCTTAGAGCAGAGAAACTTTTGAGAATGACTATCCCATCATAGCCAAACTAGAAAAGAAACTGAAGATTAGGCGCACACAGAGGGGACAAGACACACAGGTGTCCATTTTGACGTAAACAGTGCTGGCTTGAAGTATTCAGGTTTAGAGTGCAACATGAACCACGAAGAATCAGGTATGAGAGACAATAGCAAAATTGCTAGGGGAAGGAAATGTTAACACTTAGTGCAGAGCGACCCACGGTCTATATGTCTCCAGCCACCTTCCAGGGTTCCCAAACTGCTTCCTGCTAGCACTACCAGGTTCACTGCTCTGCCTGAGCCCTGAGAAGGTACAGCCACTGCCTCCCTCTCTGTCTAAAAATGGGCCAGGCTTGTGGAACAATCCCCAGGCTGCTGTCCAAGTCTCCTGAAAAGCAGGCCCTTCAGTGTCAAGGTTTGAACATACACAGACCTGGACAGTCTGAGGACCGAACCCAGGAGAATACAGAGCCTACTGTAGATGAACAACAGGCTGCCTAACTGACTGCTCCTACAAAGCAAAATCTATGCTTGTAAAGCAGGCACCAATCTTACCTTCCGAAAACGTGTGCTCCTACTACCGTTCCTCCAAGATCCCCTCCACACTTGCTTACGTCATCTACTGGCTTTGTGTTGCCTTGAAATACGACTCAAAACTCATTAGGCAGAAGTCCTCGTTTGCAATATGTCTGGACAATTTCTATCACAATATGGTACCTTTTCCTTGTTGCAGCCAGCAGATGAAAATAGAATATAAAGACAGTTGGGTTTTTCAGCAGGTAATTGATTTAACTGCATATAGGAAGGATAACCTATTACATTCCTTTTGCACATCTTGAAATATACCCAGAAAAAAGACACCACCATATTCCCTAAAAGGCATGGAAAGACAGAAAATGGCAGGCGTAATTTGGTAGTCATATTCAGAACAGCACTGATATCTAAGTAGCATTTACCTTTGTTCATTTAAGAAATACTGTATTTTATTTTAATCCTGGAGGATGTAATGTCAAAGATTCAATCTAAACACTTGTATCAGGACAGTCCTGCATTAATCAAGTTATTTCCACATCCAAACATTAATTCCCTATGCTGAAACACAACTACAACATTTTGTGTGGACCTCTAACTTGAATGACTTTTTTTCACCCAGGTTTGGCTACTGGAATCACAGAGACAAAAAAATAGCTTTAACCAGTGCACAATTGCATTTACACAGGTGATGTTACACATTAGAGAGAGATCTGATCACCATCAGAAGAGACAGAAGCCTCTCACCCTACTCCCATGCCTTCCAGACTCAGTGTACTGCAAAGCGTGTCCCTTCCTCTGGAGCACCATGAGGAAGAACAGATCCCCATACAACTTTGGCACAGAAAGAGTCACTGGAAGACTCACTTCAGACAAGACACTTCCTCGTCAGCGGCTGGATGTCCTATCATCATGCCTAGAAAAGGGTGCCCCAGAAAATGACTCTTCAGCAAAAGACAACTGATTAACTGAAGTGAAAGAACAGTGTGTCTGTTGTGCTCTACAAAGGAAATATCAAACTTTGCTGACAGTATATGTCGGATATTAAATACAATGGATTAGAGCCAGGCACGTGTTTAACAGAAGAGATGGTGCAATGCCAAATGCATATTTCTAAATACTCAGCACTATACAGCTGCACCAACGCTGCAGACTCCGCTTCAGGCTGGGGTTGTAACTGCCCCTGGACTATAACAGCACATAACTGGGCTTTGCCTGCCTCATTTTTGATTTGGATTAATTTCATGTTTGTTTTTCAAATCTCATTTCCTACATTAAAACAAAAGTATGTGTCAAAGTAAAAAAAACAAAACACCACAAACACTTGAAAGTTAGGTTTATAATTACTTGTATAAACTGACTGTTGTTCACTTTTATATATATCACAGTAATCACACAGACCTTTAAAAACACGTTCTGTAACACTCATTCAGCTTGACTTTCAACTTGAATGTCATTATTTGAACAGTTTTTGTATAAAATATAAAAATAATGCTCAAGTACTAGATCAAATGCAAAAATCATCCATCTGGTAGGAGGCATAGAAAGCATTCTCTTTTCCCACAAATATATATAACATATATACTATATTATTGATATAAATCAGGCTCACAAGATCTTTTGATATCATAGAAAACTAGAAGAAACAAACTCAATGTTCCGCTGAATGTAGGGCAAAAATATGCTATGAGAAAGTCTTCTTGATTACGATAATGGTACCTATTATTATAAGGACTTACGAGAATGGCAAGTTCCCATTTTGTGTAATACTATTGTAAATTTTCATATGCTCAAATATTAGACAAAAACACTATAAGTAGTCATGGAAAAAAAAACACTCAAGCACTTTTGCGTTATAACAGCTATTATTTGTAACATCTTAAATTCAAATGCTTTCAATTATTTCAATTTTTTTCAAATTGGAAAAAGCATCAAAAAATCTAGGGTTTGATTACAGCTGAACACAAATTGTAATGTGACACAAATAAGATACAGCAATATTTTTCCAGCGAATAAATGTCCACCTATTCCCACGCCAAACATTTGGCCAAACACTCTTCTGAAGGTTCTGAGAACAGCCATTCGACTTAACAGTCCATCTCCAGAAAGAA
Source organism: Platalea leucorodia (assembly GCF_965183815.1). NCBI lineage: Eukaryota > Metazoa > Chordata > Aves > Pelecaniformes > Threskiornithidae > Platalea > Platalea leucorodia. Next base: position 37,691,342 of record NC_138823.1, read on the forward strand.
ACACCATCACAGGCATAACAGTCTATTCTCATGGGCTGCTTTTTCAAATCTAAAGCAATAATCTAGCTTTACCCAAATACTAATGCTCACTTTTTTATCCATCAGCAAGGGACTTTTTTGACATTACTTCTGGAAAACAACAACAAACTCTCCCCCCTGCCCCTACATATCCTAGGTTTGCATTCCTGTGTAGTGGTTTAATTTTATATGGATGGCCTATATTTGTGATCACTACCGGTCGATGTGAAAGAGAACCATGAAGAGGGAGGACAGAATTAACGTCATTGATATTTACAGCCTATGTTTTCCACACAGGATTTATCTGTTTGTTCTCAGCATAGTTAAGCCACAGAGAGAGCTTGTAGGAGCTTAAGAGACATCCAAACTATAATTTCCATCAAGTAATTCAGCCAAATGAGGAAGTTCAGCTGAAAGTCAACTCATCACAAAAACACTACAGGTTGCTTTAACAAAACATTTCAATTTATCAGACTTAAAGGTTTAAAGGAGCTGTGTTTGTCAACAAGGACAAAAAAAGAATAAAATATTTCTACCCAGTCCTAAGTTGTACATTGCTGTCAATCCCTGCCTTCCAAAAATGATGGCTATATATTTTACATTCTCAGACCTACTCACATCTGCTCATCAATGTGTGATTATGAAGGAATTTAAGGTAGCATACCTCGCATCCCAAGGACAAACACAAAATATGACATATGAAGACTTAAGCTAAAGTATAAGTGGCCCAACTACTGTTAATCATATTTTTGGATCTTTTTATTTTGTACCTCTCAGTATAATACCACCAGTTATGGCTGAAAACAAGATTCATTCCGATGCAGATTCATATGTAATGCTACTGGAAAAAAGCTGAAGCATATGTATAGTTTACCTTCATGATTTGTCGCATGGATTACTCATGATTTGTTCCATTAAAAAGTTACTTGCATGCCCAAGTCCTTACAGAATCCTCACCTAAGTAAGTATTGTGAAAAGCCTCCCTCCCACTAGGTCAAAAGAGCAGTTGAAAACTGAGACTTATGTCAATACCGAGCTGAAAAAAAGTCTCTGAAATGAGAGGATGTTGGACACTTCTGTTTGGCCTCTGGGAGGACAAGTGCATTGGCTGTACAGGCTTAAGGCTGACACTTATCATATGCCCACAAATAAAGTAGGTCTGAGATAATGGGGACAGCTAAATAAATATCAGCTTACATAAGCAGGATACACTTTCCACTCTATGTTATAGATTAGCTAAGTTACATATATCATTGCAATATTAAAGCCATTTTTACATTATCCAAAGTGTAAGTATGAAATAAGAAAAAAATATTAATATTGGTATCTGTGTAACAAAAATATAGGCTAATGAGTAAATATTTTTTCCAAGAGAAAAAATAGGAAAAATGGCTTTCGAAGAAGTCATCCAAAAAACACAAATTCTAATAATTACGTCATATGGATCAACTTATTAAAATCACTTTCTAGGACAAACAAGGTAACTTCAACACATACACAAAACCAGTATATTTCTAAAAAACTGTCATTTGCACTTTGACTGTCTCCTCCATGTAAACTGTCACCGCGGATCTAGTCAGCATGCCCTAACCTACCCGGGACATGACCTGCACCATCCACAAGCTGTCCTCTGGCTTAGGTTTTCAAACAAAGGACTGAAGGAGTATATTTTACAAGAAAGCTAAAGCCATAAGTGGATATTTAAATAAGTACTACTGTACTAATGATTGAAAACTTTAAATGGGTAGCAATGGTAATTTTTAAGGACAGGTAATTGAATTGTACTTAGAACTGTAGTTAGGTCCATCATTTCTCATCAGACACTTCTACCATCAAGACCGCAATGGCTTAGGCAACTAAGAATCACTTCATTTCTAGAAGATGAGATCTGGGTAATTTTAGATGTGCGATTTTTGGGTTGTAGAGTTATTTTTAATAAATGCCAAAGCATTAGTAATATTATTTTCTAATGATTTTTATTTAGAAAACAATGCCTGCAAATCACTGGTACATGTTTTTGTTTGTTTCTGACACAGCAAAGTAACTTCCCAACCCTGACAGTGATTGCCCAATTAAAGCTTCCTGATGATTTGATTGCTATTAATTTAATGTGAGACCAAATCTGCCTGGTTACGACTGAAGGCCTTCCTCTTGTAAATCAGGGCCTCACCAACTGTAGCAGAGCTCCCTGTGGGAACACAACGTGCTCACATGGACTGCACGGCAGCCTTGAGACTTGTCAATGCTCTGAACCGCCACACTAAGCAGGGGAGAAGGGAGGAGAAATCAATTTTTTTAAATGTGTGGCACCAATTAATGGGATTAATAGCACTACCAGGCACTGAGGCAGCACAAAGAAAGAAGAAGAAGCAGAAGGGCCATAATGAGCTCAGGGCCTTGCTGTGAAAACTCCTAAACCATGTGAAGACTGTAAGAGCCAGAGGGGTTTGCAGTCTCTGTGCAGATAAACAAGACAGAGAAAGGAAGGGGAAACAAAAGCACAGAATAATATGTGATAATGCAGCGGGACAGCAGTAGCAGAAGTAGGAACAGCAGCCAGATAACTAGCAACCATTTCAGAACCCTAACTACTGTATATTTTATTTCCCGACTTCTTCACTTTTTCTTCAGTGTTTAAGTAAATGTTAAGTGGATCTTCATTTTGGCCAACTTCATTCTTCTAATCTTTTTTCTATTATCATAGGGAAACACGGAATAAAATAAATTCTCTTGAGTTTCTTATTTACCTTTGTTCCTTTTTCTCCCCTGCTGTCTTTTTCTTTCAGGTATTTCTTCTTCAAAGGATAAGAAATCAAGATTAAAGCTGTTACTCTAGCAATTTAGTCTTCTCTCTGTGTATGCCTTCTTTGCTCCATACTGGTAAGTCTCCATTCAGCCTTTGTCTCCATATAGCTTCACTATCTTACACTTTGTATTAGACTACAGGCATTATTATCTACTGGCATTATTCTGAACCAGGGCACACGTAGGAGGAGCTCTGAAACACCGTTGTTTTTCCTGGGGTCTCTACACCATGCAAAAGGATGTGTCTCAAAAAGATACTCAGTGAGTGAGTTGCAGCCTGCCAACTCTCCAAGGGTAATCCTGTGCAGAGTTCGTCCTCAGCACAATTACGGGTGGTTTTCATGATGATACGCCCAGAGGAATTTGTGCATCTGCAAATCTCGGTTTTGTCCTCAGCTTGTGTTTCCCTGGACATGTCTGCTTTGCCCTGATTAGGCAGGAAGGACAAGATTCTTCAGAATGCTTAGGAAGATGAATACCCAGGTCACATTGGGTGTATTGAGTGTGTCATGCCCAACTGGCCTGGACATGCGCAGTTAATACAATGTGTCTGAACAGGAATGTACAGCATCTACCATATTTATGCAGGATCCTTGTCCAGTGCACATGGGATTCTCAGGTGTGTCCCAATGCTTCAGAGCACCTATATGCATTGCATAGCACATGAACATACACACACACACACATTTCAGCCTGAGAAATTCCAGTAAACCAAGTCACAGAAATCCAGTAATCTTATCCTCTCTCTTCTCTTTTCTTCTCCTTCAAATGAAACTACAGCCTTACTCACACCTATGCCCCCAAACTCCATCTCTACAAAACCATCACAGAATCTGCCTCATAAAACTTTTTTCTTCCTAACTGCCCTATCCATAATTGCTTCCAGAGGTTCTCTCCTAAGGTCATTGACAGATGAAACTACCCTTCCTTTTTAGTTCTATGAACCATCTCCCAAGTCTTCAGAAGAGACAGCTTCCACTTTGTCCTGGTTTCAGCTGGGACAGAGTTAATTTTCTTTCTAGTAGCTGGTATAATGCTGTGTTTTGGATTTAGGATGAGAATAATGTTGATAACACACTGATGTTTTAGTTATTGCTGAGCAGCGTTTACACAGAGTCGAGGCCTTTTCCTGCTTCTCACACTGCCCTGCCAGCGAGTAGGCTGGGGGTGCACAAGGAGCTGGGAGGGGACATGGCTGGGACAGCTGGCCCAAACTGGCCAAAGGGCCATTCCATACCATATGACGTCATGCTCAGTATATAAAATAGGGGAAAAGCTGGCAGGGGGTCCACTGCTTGGGAACTGGGTTGGCATCGGTCAGCAGGTGGTGAGCAACTGCATTGTGCATCACTTGTTTTGTATATACTTTTATTATTATTTTCCCTTTCTTTTCTGTCCTATTAAATTGTCTTTATCTCAACCAATGAGTTTTACCTTTTTTTTTTTTTTTTTAATTCTCTCCCACATCCCACTGAGGGGGAGTGAGCGAACGGCTGTATGGTGTTCAAGCTGCCTGCCAGGTTAAACCACAACACGCTTATTTAGCCTTCTAGGACGAATTCTGCTATCAACAATACAGAGCAGCTGTTCTGCATTAGTGCACCAAAAGAAACACGGAACTTATAATTCAGAATTCCTTTCTTTGAGATAGATACCTGACCAGAGGAATCCTTCACTATCACCAGTTTACCTCTCCACTCATACAAATGTCAGCAGAGATGCAACGCCTACCAAACTGGAGTGTAATGCAATCTTGATGAAGGAGTTTGTGGCACAGCACCCAGTGTTAATAGTAGTGCTAAGGACACCTTTAACTCCCTGGCAAATCTATACCCAAGCAAGTATTGCCAAGATCAAGTACTAGAAGTACGAGTCAGACACTGCAAAACACGCACATTTCTTTAGATGATAGTAAGTTATATTTTCTTTTATTTGCGTCATGTTTCTCACCCTTCAGTCATACTCTCAGGAACCACAAGCACTAGAACCTTTCTTTAAAAAAAGCAAGTACAGATCCCAGGTGTCCTGGTTTCAGCTGGGATAGAGTTAATTTTCGTCTTGGTAGCCAGTATGGGGCTGTGTTTTGGGTTTAGGATGAGAACAATGTCGATGATACACTGATGCTTTGGTTCTTGCTAAGTAGTGCTAAGCTGTCTCTAAATAGGTGCTAAGTGGCGCTCACACTGGTCAAGGACTTTTCAGCTTCCCCTGCTCTGCCGGGGGCACAAGAAGCTGGGAGGGGGCACAGCCAGGGGGAGGGCTGACCCAGACTGGCCAAGGGGCTATTCCATACCATATGACGTCATGCTCAGTATATATAAGCTGGGGGAAGAAGAAGGAAGGAGGGGGACATTGGGCATGATGGCGTTTGTCTTCCCAAGTAACCGTTACGCGTGATGGAGCCCTGCTTTCCTGGGGATGGCTGAACACCTGCCTGCCGATGGGAAGTAGTGAATGAATTCCTTGTTTTGTTTTGTTTGTGTGCACGGTTTTTGCTTTGCCTATTTAACTGTTCTAATTTATTTTACTTCAATTATTAAACTGTTCTTATTTCAACCCACGAGTTTTCTCCCTTTTACCCTTCTGATTCTTCCCCTGTCCCACTGGTGGGGAGTGAGCGAGCGGCTGCGTGGTGCTTAGTTGCTGGCTGGGGTTAAACCACGACACCAGGTAACCATTTGACTGTAGGGACTGAGATTATAAGAAAAAAAAAATAAATAAAAAGAATGCGTTGGCAACATAGCATTAATCTTTGTTATCCCATCCCCTTCCATCTCCTATCCGTTCTTACTTTCACGCTCAGAGTATTCATATGGTCCATTTCCTCCTAATTCGTTAGCCATCCTCCCTAATTATTCAATTCCCTCTCCTGCTCCTTCACAGAAGGGACTGGGCTGGGCTGGGCTCCATGACATTCTCCTGACCTATGGGGAACTGCACCTTTAAAAGGCATCATCCATATGAAGCTAGCTTAAGCACACAAGCTCCTCGAATACAGGGTTGTGCAGTTAGACCTCATGGAGTGATTTGGAGATCACTTATACCCATCTAGCAGCTCGCTACGGAGATAAAGGCAGCTGTGCTCTTCTCCTTCCCTTTCACTCTCTGGCCACCTGCATTTTCTCTCCTGAGTAAATGCCATGCTCCTCATCAGACCACATGGTGACCCACCTAGCTAAACCAACTGAACACTTTTCACTTCTTTGCAGACTTGCTTTTCTTCTATTTCACCTTCCCAAAGTGGGTAACTGTAGTATGAGACACCTACCAGTTATGGAACAAGAACAGCAGGAATGGGCAGCCAGCAATGAGGATGAACAGGACCTGCAGCAACTGGCTATTAAATCGCCCTCACAACCTGCATTTCTGAGTACTAAACCACCAGAGTGTCTGGAGTAAAACAAGCTATGAGAGGAGGAATGATTCAATTAAAAAGGCTCCAATGCAGCTGAAAGACCAAAACTCTCATGATTCCTGCCCCAGAAAACAGCTCCTCCAGAAGCCAACAAAAGAGCTTGATAAGCATATTGTTCCAGCTACTATAGAGAAATCTGGTGCATGAATAGAGTGATTTTACTCACTGAATATTGCAGGGAGCTGGCAACATGAGGAGAGGGAAAGAATGCTTCATGTAAATACACAAGAAGGTAACAATTTCCACTCTCTGTATGGACAGAAATTTTGTAAGAGGTGGCTAACGTAAAATAGCCTTCTACTTATTATGCATGGGTAAGCGAGTTCACATGCGTTCTTCATTTCGCATGGGCATTCCCCATAACTGTAACATACTTCCTCACAGTGCTATGTAAAGTTATGTTCAAAATCGAGGTGTTTCACTGGAAACTATGTTTAATGCAAAAATAATACTTGAATTTTATGTGAATAGAGAAAGAAAACTGCACAAAACAACAGAAGAGCAAAACCAGAGGAGCATCATGACTTCAGCCTAACAACTCTGCCTGAATACTTTTGGATGGAACTAAAAACAGGTATTCAGTGAAACTGAGTAGCTGAAGGAGAAATTAACACAGCATGGCATATGGTACCTGACATAAAAGTTAAGGCCATCAAAAATGTGTCTATTGCAAGCTTTTTAAAAGGGTATTACCCTCTATACTGAGAGCAGAGATGATGTTGGGTTGTCTTGGCAAAGGCACAGGTGTGCATGTCAAGTGATCATGCTCTTTTTCTATGTCCTCGAATTAAACTCATGAATCCTTGTTCCTCCTATCAAGTAAGTGCTGCTTTTCATCACCTTCAGTAATGTCTGAAACAGGACACTGCCTTAGTCAGGGGGCCAACAGTTTCCTAACAATTCTATTTGAAAATTATTTTGCTTTCAGCTGGGTTTTAACTGTTTCTCATGGTTTCAGGTAACGAAGCATCTTCTCTTAACACAGAAGATATCCCTCTCTCATACTCCACAGCTAGGAGAATAAGAAAGCGTGCATCTCTGCAAGGGGGATAATAGAGAATACAGTCAGTAACACCTCATTTTTATCTGGATATTACAGACAGTTAGGGGTTTGGGTAGTCCTTATTCCAAAAGTTGGTGAACATAAAAATGCCTGAAGCCACCTCTCAAGTCCAGAGGTAACAAAGCATCTCCCCTCACTCATACAAAAGCACGTGTGCTTTCCCAAAAAAATAAAATATCACAAGACAAAAAAAAAAACCAGTCACTAGACAAATGAAAATGAGAAATTATCGGTCCCCACTTCTTCATTTACATAAACAAGACAGAAAATGGAAAATACCAAGTGGGAAGAAAAGACATTGAAAAAAGGGAGAGAGTATTGATTAGACCTTCAAAATTAGAGGTGAGCTGTAAAAGAACATGATGTTAAAATGCTCTTAAATGTTATGTTTCTAACTCAATTTTTTTTAATGCTTCTGTTTACAAAATAACACTTTTAAAAGAAGCAAGCAGTAATAACAGCTGTCTTTCTAGGTGTGTCTTTTTAGTCAATGACAAGATAAAGCACCTAACTAAGAAACCCACTTGCTCCAGAAGAGTAAAGAAGTGCATCACACGTGGCAGAAATGCCGGTTAAGGTACTAGGTGCCCCCTTTCCTCTCAGAAGCTCCAGAACAGCCAGAAGGCTGAGACTGTGCTGACTCTGGGGTATGAATAGCATCTAGCCCACTTGGAAAAGCATAAATCAGTAACAGCAAAGAACACATCAGAAAAAATGAAAGATAGAGTATAAAGCCATTAAAATTTTTTATTTAATATTTGACATTTACATTTGTCCTTGTACCAAAAGATTGGATTAATCAAAAGAAACAAAACAGTTGAAGAGCTTACTTCAGGTTTAATTAACACCATGCGTTAAATATCATCCAAAACTTGGAAGAGACTTCATAATGTGATAAAACGCAAAGAAAAAGAACAGTAGTCATGGGTTTACTTTGATCCAGACAGATTCATTGTAACAGGGGTTGCCAGACAAAAATTCAAAATCATCATTGTCCCAGTGCGTGTCCTAGAGCAAAGACATTAGACTCATGGTATCTTATTTTATTTTATTTTAAACAAGAACATCTGCTCGCTCTAGACCTTAGCATTGAGCAGCCAGGCACGGCTAGTAAATGATGGTGCGAGCAACTCAATTGAGAGCTACCTCTCATTTTCCCAGCTATTTTTTATGGCAAGCTAGTTATGCCTTCTGCTACCTCTCTCAAGAAACAAAGTAATTGTCATTTTGAGAGTTTAAAAACATTAAAAGTTAATGTAACAAAAGGAAGTTATTATGATTCTTTCATTTTATCATTCTGTATTTTAGATGCAATTCTTCAAATTTAATTATTACTATTAGACAAAGAATATAACTTTGATTTTTATTTCTTTGTGTGTCTTGTGCCCAGAAGGAATTTTTTGTAAAAAGCAATTAAGAAAGCCCACATTTCCCTTTCAGGAAAGTAATGTGTTTGCCACTGTGGAAACAAGGTTTTGTGATTATCATCTATGGTTGTGACCACACAAATGCATACCTGTATCTGTGATCTCTTTCACTGTCTCTTTCCAATATTTTTTTTAAACTTTCAACTAATTTCAGATGAATTCCCAGAGGAGTAGACATCAAAAAAATGCAAGTTCTTTCAAATGTTGAGAGATTAACTAGTCAGGTAGCAAGACCAAAACATTTGATTTTCCTCGCTCAGGAACGACCTCTTCTCTTAAACCCAGTTTCCACAGGAGAGAAGAATTATGAATGCCTCGTCCACAGGGAAATTTCTGACAACTTTTGCATCTTGTTGGTCACCACAAAATCCAAGCAAAAAGCATAAAGCCATTGCTCATAGAACTGTTTGTTAATGGAAAAGGGTCTGTCTATAGTTTTAATTAGGGCTTTTCACTTGTTTTCCCTTAAGGACAACTTTATGAAGGCAACTATGAGAATGTACAGTGAATTCTCCAAAAAGCAAAGGACATCTCTGCACCATTTTTTTCCATTTGACTTTCATTCCCTTTAAGTAGGTCTTTTAGTTCAGTGCACATCAAGGCTACCACAAAGTCCTACTGTAGCAGGCAACAACAAAAAAAAAAATTAGAACTTATATATGATTCCCTACCCCCTACTGTGTAACACTGCAGCACTTCCAGATCACTGCTGGTTTCCACACATCCTTTGAAAAACAGCTAATATTGGCTCCTCTGAAAGAGGGACTGCCAGGCTGAAACAATGTAACTGGGTGGTCAGTTGGTACCTAAAATGATGCTCATGATGTCTAAGTACTGAAAAACTTGAGTCTTCCAAAGGCTCCATCTAGCTGCCTGAAATTAAATGCTTCTCTATGTAAATTCAGATCATCCAGAATACAGACCCTTTCATGCTAGCAACAGAATCTAGCCAATTAAGCATAACACCAAAATAAAATAAAAGATTATTTGAGAAAGCTCAAAAGAAAACAATTATTTGAGAGCATCCCTATCATTCACATTGCAGATATTGCAGCTTAAAACATAATTTCATACTGTGAGGAATCTTAAACTGGTAAATGAGACACTTAAGTTGACTGTGCCTACATTGTGTATTTAAGAATTGAGGGCAAACATTGCTTCAGAAGACAGTCCAAACTCCAAAATTCATTCCCAAACTTTGACTAACACAATCACAAGGTGCACTATAAATACTACTAGTCACCAAACAGGTGCACTAGGATGTGTTAAGGTTTAAGTCAAAAGCATGGTTATTTTATTTAAACTAAATAATGGAAGCCAGTGCATAAGATACACCAATAATGCCATCTCAGTTAGGGAAAAAAACACTATAAATTAAAAAAAAATTAGTTTCCTACTATATTTGCTTCAGGAATTTTGTCTGCTAAAAGAAAACAAGGTAAGTGTGGTAATACGAACACAGCCTTTATGTTCTTAAAAATAAAAATCATCGTTCTAAACTCACATTACTTTGAGAAAGATTCTTAGGTAACCAGGGGTTTAGTATGTTTATTTTGAGAAGAGTTATTTTGGCTTTTTATAACTCAAAGAAATTACAGTCTTCTGGTCTGCATAACAACAATGTACCTGCCGGATGCTTTTTAGCTGCAGTTCTATAAATAAGAAAATTCCAAAACACTAAATTTATCTCGGAGCTCTTGAAGATTTATTGCAATCTGTTCTTAAGAGTGCTGATCCAGCTTTCAAATTCACAGAAACTAACTGTCAGGTTGCCCAAATGAGAACACAACTGGATGCTGAAGAGACACAGTAGGCTAGATGTATGGATACTCACAGGCAGCAGGATTATTCATTGAGATTATTAGCACACAAAAAAAATTTGTTGGATTGGATGCTTGAAACGCAAAGTGGGTCAATACTTCACTCAGACAGAAATGAGTGGGTGCTGATTCTGAATACTCTGTCCCAGCCAATTTTAGGCACACACCTCCTGTTCACATTTTAGAAAGATGGAAAAAAACAACAGTGAAGCTTCATCACAGAAATAATTCATATTTAGAATTCTTGTTACATTCCAAGTTAAATGTAAAAAAAAAAAAAATTCTAAAAAAAATCAGGTAGTGCTATGCTACGTGTTACCACACAAATCCCAGAAGAGAGGCGTTTCTAAAGGGCATTCCTCAAGTGTAAACTAGGTCTCTTACCACAGTATTCTCAGATGCCAACAATCTCTTACAGGAAAATGCCTAAACTTTCAAAAGTGAAAGGAAAAAAAAAAAAAACACAAAATCACAACACACAAAACCAACACAGAATGGGATAAGCTAGTTCATGAAACCTGTCAGAATTTCAGCGGTTAACTTAAGACCTTACTGTCAGCACTAACAACACCTGCATGGCCGGGGGCATTTAGAAGTTGACCTATAGGTTCACAGGAATTTTACCCGCAAAAACCTTAGGCAACTGTAAAATGAAATGGCAGCGAACTAACAATTTTGAAAAAACATGATTTTTGGACCTATGTTCAACAGGGGGAAATGAGGCTGAAGTATCAAAGTTGTTCTGCAATCTGTCTTAAGTCTCAAAATTGACGCAGTCTCAGATGTACACACTAATTCCCACCCACCTTCCTTCCCACCTTTAAGCCACAAATAAGAATTTAACTCGTAAAAATGTTTGGAATCAAGTAAATCTGTGTCTTACCATTTGCAGCTGAGTGGATAGGACTTCCTACTATCCGTTAACAGGTACTGGTAGCCAGTAGGAGACTGATGCCTGCTGAGTCAGCCTAAGCTCATTATTTCTTTCTCCAGAAGATTACTCCTACCTTTCTTTATAGAGATGGAAACAACTTTTTATCCAAGGGAGGGCCTACAGTCTTCCTGTGTCTCACATGTCAGCACTTCTCTTGGACACTTCTCTTTTACACCAATTAGAAAGATAATTCAAGTGTCACACCATACAAAACTTCAGCAAAGAAATAAAACTGAACTCATCTGCATATGTAGCATGCGCTGAAGGTAAAAAAAAGAGACGAAGTCCAAAAGAACAGATGTTCTCAGGTAGATATGGCTGGTTAATGAAGTACAAAAAGCCCTAACCACGGTAACAGAAGGCCACAAATACAGGACAGAACGGAGAAAAGAGACACTACCAGGATTACTGCAAGCAACTGAACAGAATGACCAGCTAGCAACTAACAGCACCTACTGCTCTTGACTGTAATGCAGGGGAATCAGACTTCATCATCAGGAAACCGCCGAGTGTTCCAGCCATCATCTAACCGTGCCTGCATAATTGTCTAAGATCTATGGCGCAAAGTCCTCCTGATCACTGATCATTCGTTACGCAAGTAGGCAATATGATCTGTTTGTGCATCACCATCCCTGTCTTCATATAAAAAAACCTGCATGTCCTCTCTCCACTTTCTTGTTTCCTGTGACTGCCCTCAATTACCCAATATTATTTTATGCACTCCCTAAAATGTTGGCTTGAAGCATATATTGAGCAATTATAGTCACAACCTGCTCAGCAAATAACACTGCAGAAAATTGAATCCAAGTTTACTCTGTTCTGACTTGGTATTAGAAAATTAGTACTCACTGCAAAAAAAGATGGCTGTCATCCATGACAAGTGGTGATTAATTAGCATCAAAAACACAAGTGGTGTAAGAAAATGCTAGCTGTATCTGAATGAAAGACGAAGCACAGGTCTCTCTTCTCAATGTGTCAGAACTTTTAGAGGCAGGAAAAACTGATGCATTAGTGAATATATCTGACTTTGAACACATGGTATTCTTGATACACCACAATGCATATATAATAGGAATACTAGTATAGAGCATAAGCTTCACCCTATGCATAGTCTTTGATCAATTCCTGTCAACTTCAAATACATGTCTTCCCCTTACTAAGGACTACAAGATCAAGTACAGGTTGCAGATCTTCAAAAAACTGTTGAGAACAAAAAATACATCACCAAAACGAAACATATAAGTAGATTTTAAATGGCTAATCAGGAAGTAGAGGAGATAAGAATTACGATCCTCTTCCTCCTAGTGTTATGGATTAAAATAACTTTAAACAGCTACATGAATGCTACAGCCCTGTATCTTAAATCCACTCCCTAGTATTCAGGTCTAAGTGGACTTCACACAAAAATCTCTTCCCGGTATACAGGAGTGCACTAACAACCTGTAGACAGCCTGCAAGGTTATGCCAAGAGCCTCCCACAGACTCTACCACAACGAAATTCCTACATTATAGTGGTTAGCGAAATATTTAGTGATATATGAAACACTGTAACAAACACAACTTCTTCATTTTTTCCTCCACTATTGATAACTAAAGCATCCTGCTATTTAAACAATAGAGATGAGCACCTTACACTACTGAGAAACTAGGTTAAAACACAGTGACTCAGAACAGTGATGTCAAGTAGTTTGTTTGAATTTTAATGCGTTAAACAATGGGTTAAGAAAACTAGGAAGAGAATGACAGCTGTCGAGGGCCTAACTCTTCAACAACCCTTAATTCTCATTGAAATATACAGGAGTCAGTTACGTATACAGCCCTAGCAACTGTGTTGACTGAACAGTCTTTTATTCAGAAACTGAACCGCACCAATGTTTCCATTTCTATGAATTTTAGAACTAGAAAAATCACCTGCTGTTCCCTAGTACCCAGTTACAGTTCCATCAAATGGGGTTTTATTTATTGCAAAATGAGCATAACACCTCTGACACTGAGCCAACATAATCTGTCGCAACAGCCTCAGCCCATGCAAAATACAAAAACTGGCCCTCAGCGAACAGTTTTCTAACAAAAATTGAACCTTTCTTATGAGGGTTGGCAAATGCTACCCAAAATGTGCACTATACCAGAATAAAAGAGATTTCATATGTAGTAAGCTTGATTGAGAACAAGTTAAATACTGAAAAAGGGAGACTTGCGTCTTGGGATAATACTGCCAAAGTATAATATATGTGCATTTAGATGTAAAAACTGTGAGAAACAGGATGATAAAATGGTAATAATCCCGATTGCTCTAGTACCCTTTTAAATTCTAAGTATTCCTATCTTATGCACAGAAATAGTAAAATATGCACATCCGTGCATCTACAAATCCAAGCAAGTGCATCTTTGTAAGACCAAGGAAAATCTATAACAAAAATACGGTTCCCAAGTGTACGACTGCAGATGAAAATTTCAGAAAACACCACCGACACGGACTTTTCGCAGGACACGTTTCACCCCGAGTCCCCGGTCCAGAGGGCGGGTTTCCCGGTGGGGAGGCATCCCCCTCTCCCCCCTCGCTAGCCGGTCACGGAGGGACAGCCCCTCGGGTCTCGCCCGCGGGCCGTGCGGTGCCCACCCCCCGCGGCCCGCTGCTCGGCGCTGCCGCCCTGGAGAGAGGGGGGCTTGGGAGCGCCAGCTCCCCCTCACAGCCCACGGAAGGGCAGCCGGTACGCGGCTCCCCGCGGCCGGACGGCCGGGGCCGGGCCGCCGTCCCACCAGCCCGCGGCTCCGCGGCCGCCGAGGCGAGGCGGGCGGCTCCGTGGCGGGCGCCTCGGGGGAGCGGGGCCGCGGGTGGGAGGGCGAAGGGGCACCTGTTTCACGGCCGGCGCGGTCGCCTGTGAAGCAGAGGGCGGCGCGTCCGTGGCGGGGCGAAGAAGCGGGGCACGTCCGCGGGATGGCCGGGAAGGGCTGCGCGGAGCTCCGACACTCGGAGGGGCGCGGAGGAGGGACAGGAGGGCACACGTGTGGTGCGGAGCGGAGCGGCGCAGCGCAGCGCGGCGCGGCAGGGCAGGGGCTGCCGGCGCTGCCCTCCTCCCCTCCCCGGCCGGGCAGACGCCGGAGCGGCGCCTCAAACTCGTCCTCGCCCCTGCGCTCACCTGTGCTGCGCGGGGAGCCGCGGCCATCGCGGGGGGCAACCCCCGCCCTCACCGCTGCCCGCCGCGGGGGAGCCGGCCGGCAAGAGCGCACCTTACCTCGAAGAGGGGACCGATCTTATTCTTCTCCAGGTAGGCTTGGATCCTGGTCTGCTGGTGAGACGCCATGAAGAGCTCCGGAGGCGGGGGCTGGAGCTCCTCTCCCCCAGCGGCGGCTGCAGTCCCTCCGGCTGCTCGCGGCTCACTCCCCCGCCGCCCAAGGGCTGCCACAGCGGGAGGAGGCGCTGTGAAGGGGCGGCAGCCCGAAGTCCCCGGGACGGAGCTAACTCGGGGAACCGGGCGGGTAGCCGGGTGCCAGTCGCCCGCCTTGCTAGGCGCGGGGCTGTGGCGGGCTGCCTCCCCTCAGGGAGCAGCGGGCGGGCGCTGCCGGGAGCGGAGCATGGTGCAGGGAGGAGAAGAGCTGCAAAGGCGGCCCCCGAGCCCGCTCCGCGCTGTGGCTGTGGCTGTGTGTGCGCCTGTGCCTGGCAGCGCCTTGGTTACGGGAACAGCCGCGGCTGGAGCTGCCGCCCTGGCGACAGCGCCGCTCCCGAAGCTAACGGCCGGGGGCTCCTGTCAGCGCCGCGGCCGCCGGCACCCGTTGACGCCCGGGCTCCGGCGCACAAAAGGCGGGAGCGAGGGAAGGGGGAGGAGAGCGGGCGGGAGGCGGGGGCTGCTCTGCCTCCTTCCCTCCGCCGCTGCTCCCCTGCCCGCCCGGGGACGGGCTTCTCCCCCGGCGGAGGCCACTGCCTGCTTTCCGGGGGCGCTGCCGGGGCGCCGGCGCTTGGCCGGGGACGCCCCCCCCGGCTCCGCTCCCCCAGGCTGGGAGTCCCCCGGGCCGGGGGTGAGCGCCGGGGGCCGCCCGTCGTGAGGGGCCTGCCCGGCACTCGGAAACTTGGGCTGGCGGAGGGTGGCGGGGGAGTGACACGAGCGGCTCAGCGAGCCGGGAACGGGGGCGCAGGGGCTGCAGCCAGCGCCTTTCCGTAATTTCGGTTTAAATTATTTTTAAACCTTAAAATTCTACCTTTCTTACGATACCGATGAAATTCCCAATTAGCGACACCGAGCATCTTAATACAATAATTCGAGTAGCTATGTAGGTGCACCCTGGTCGCAGGTTGTGTCAAGTTCCCTCCAACAGCCAAGGGCTCCCGTCCAAAACCCGGTGGAGTAAATGAGAAATTTCCAGCCGGCTTAGTGAGGTAAGGGCTACATCAAAGAAGCAGTATTTATTCTTTCTCCGCTTCAAGTAATTAGTTTCCGCACCTTTTCTGGAAGCAGGGTCATAACCAGCTTTTTTTCTCTCTCTCTTTAGAGAAGAACAAACAAAAACAGGCTTCTTGGGATTTCACGCTCCTGTTCTTCTGTAATAACTGATTCTGCTGTACCAGCATTCACCTGTTTAAAAAAAAAAAAAAAAAACCAAACAAAATAACCCAAAAAAAACAGTAAAAAAGGTGTATTTTTTCATAAGATTTTTAAAAGCACAAAACAGCTTTGAAGAATATTGAGAACATCCAGCACATCTGCTGCATCAGGCTGCCTGCTCCCAGTCAAGCAGTGCTCTGCAAATGGAAGAGTACAAGCCTTTCGTGATTCAGAAACTGTTAAAGAAAAGGATTAATTTTGTCAGGAGTCAAAAGATCGTGAGTTCTGCTCCCACAGTCATTGACTGTTGTTTGTCTTCAAAGTCCTTCTTACTGACCTAAACCTCATGCCTATACCTAGAAGGAGGTCAAGTATAAGTGTACTGTAAAGAGAGTTTGCAGTGCACCCTGTAATATAAGCAATAGCTCGTAGAATTCTTTAATGGTTTTGCTGGAACATGCTCAGTTTCACTGCTCGTCCCAGTCTCAGTGAGGCAGAGTGTTTATTTTCTCTAGTAGCTGCTAAAGAATGGCCTTTTTTTACTTGGATTTTTAGTGTGTTGGTAGTCTTCTAAAATTCATATCAGCTCAGAGTTTTAGCATATTATCTCCAGCAAAGTACAGCTGTTTTGCCTGGTGCCACTTAAATAATATGGTGCTAAGCTAGTTTAATCAGCCTAATGAGGATCATACAATCATAAGGGTAATTGCCAGTGATGCAGGTTCTCTACAGTGGCTTTAAGGATTCCCATCAGATGAGGATGTTTGTAAAATTTCACAAATCTCACCAGAACCCGGACTGCTCCAATAGATAAAGGTCTCACACTTTGCAAAATGATGCTTCCCTCCCATGATCCAGGAATGAGAACATATGTTTCTATAGCCCTACACAACCTGACTTTTCAAAGCATCACTATTTCCAGACCTGCTGGGACCTGACCGCACCAGGACCTGCAAACTACCACTGCTCTGTGGAGATAGAGCAGGACTCTTATCTGTTCAATAAGAGAACTGAAGAAAAGAAGCAAGACTATCAGCGATACAAATAGAAAAGAGAACTTACTAAAGGAGGTTTTAAAGATAGCATAACTGGTTATGGTTGCATATTATGCATTTAACTAGATCCTAAGATCTCACTGTTAAAACCTCAGAGTTTTGGATTTTGGTTTTTGTTTTCTCCCACAGAATCACAGAACAGTTGAGGCTGGAAGGGACCAGTCCAACCCTCCTGCTACAGCAGGGTCACCTAGAACTGGTTGCCCAGCAGTATTTCCAGATGGCTTTTGAGTATCTCCAAGGATGCTGGATCTTTCTGGTATCTTGCTTCCTATTTCACTAGACCTTCCCTTCCCTCTCTTAATTCTCACCCAGACATATAACCTAGATTTCCCAGTTGGCTTGGGAGATGCACTAGCAATCCTACTGTGACTGGGGAAGCTTCCAAGGCCAAATGCAGAATTAGCTTTCTAAACAGATACACCTCATAATCCCACAGCTCCCATAACACTTAACTGACAAGTTATCCTTTGATATGGATTAGGCGCTTTAGGGAGACATGAACACAGACAGTCCCTTACCAAGAGCGTCCTATTACTGTTTCCTGGTTGAAGGTCTCCAGCAGCTCTCTAACAGAAAGCTCTCTTGAGTGCTGAAGTATGGCAGTGCAGGTGTCTCCTGCAGACAGCATAGGCTCTGTGGCACGATAGGGTAGGAAAAGGAACTTCACTGTTAGCTTTTTTCCCTCTTTTTCCAAGAAAGCACAAAAACTTTTGCTGGATTTAAGACAAGCCACACTAAGATAACTATCAATTAATACCTGTGATTTGCGAATAAGCACAGAGAGCTGGGTACGTTGCTTCTGTCCTCTCAATTGTTAGGGGAATTTTTTTTTTTTTTTAATTTGAGAAATTTTAAATTAGTTTTTAAAATTGGTATCAATACAGGTCTTTTAAAATGAACTTTCATTTTAATAGTGAAGCATCACAGATTTAAAAAAAATCTCTTGGATTAAAATTACTGATTGGGACATGTATAAATTTGTATTTATATTTATATAAATTATATATATTATATATTTATATTTATATAAATTTATATAATTATATATTTATATTTATATAATTTTTTATATATATATTTATACAGCAATCTTTTTGTATGAGCAACTGAACACTAAATTACTTTACAACCCAAGGAATAAAACATAGTCTCTGTATTGTGCTATGCTATGATCCTTGTTTCATTTTGTACATACTTTTCTTTAAAGAACAGTATACAGCATGCACATCTATGTAACACTCAAGACTGAACTACAAGAACCAAAGTGACTGCAAGAATTTGCACAGAGGCATCAAAAAATGAAAGGTGTCCTGATTTCAAATTATATGCACCACACAAAGTAAAAACCGTAAGATTCCAAAAAACCAGGGAGAGGGACAAAAGAACAGCGCTAATTTTAAGATGCTTGTGACGACACTATATTCTGTGTCCGCACCTGTGGTATCTGAGCTCCATGTTATTACCACCGTATGCTGGTGGTTTTCTCATCCTTCACTCTTCTCGCCAAGAGAAGACAACTGTGCATGTTTTGGTAGGTTGTTTCTGGTTTGACTTACTTAGTTCAAGAACTTCACTACAGTAGGGTCCCATTAAGTAATTCCATAATATTCTACATAATTTCAGTCCTGTCATCCATTTTTCAGGAATAAGATTGTTGCAGTTCCAACACTGAGAACCAAATTTTCAAAGTTACGGGCACTTGCAGTACCTATTCATCATTGCTGGAGTTGAGTTAAAATACCCAGGCTTTACATGCAAAGAAGGTGTTCTTCAGGGGTCAGAGCTGCCACTGCCTAGCAGAAAAGGAAACTGATGACTTGGCTGTTTGTAAAGGTACTCTGTGGGTCACAAATACCCGGTGCCAAGTCAACAATTTTCTCCCTGCTGGCTAAAATTTGATCCATATGCTCTGCAGGAAGTTTATTTTTTGAGATGGCATCTGGAGTGCAAAAGAGACATTAAGATCTAAGAGAAATCTGTAGTGGCAATATATGAATTTATTACAGACCTTTACATGGCTTTGTAGCTCCCATTAAGTGCTTTGTGTTTCAGCTATCAAAAATCATCACTAGAAGTTCCTTAATGAACCTTTCAAGGACAATTAGGGGAAAAAAAGAACAAGTAGCAGGCACATTAAAAGAGATAGTATTCCTCAAAACCTGGTGATATTTTCTTGATAAAGCCTTCAATTTTGTCAACATTTCCTTTCATGTAATAACTTTATAACAAAGAATTCGTCTTCCATTACTGTGGTCTGTTTCTATTGAGTTTGATATTCTATGCAAAGTCATTATCTACTTCATGAAGAAGTAAGAGAGCCATTAGTCAACAGCTGACTAAGTGTTGTTCTTACAGTATGCTTGTCCTTTAAAAACAATGCTACTGAAGTTTCCTTCAGGAAAATAAAATCCCTGAGTTCCTGCACTTTATACCTGAGGCATTATTTTTTATTGCTGAAGCATAGCCTTGGAATTTACAAACCCCTGTTGTAAAATTTTTTAAAACAGCACACGCGTGCACACACACACACACACACACACACACTGGCTGAATATTGCAGTGCTTCAAGCTGTTTAAAATAATGGAGGTCTAGCAGTTCCTGACCTAGAAAGCTGCCATCTAGCTTTTCATTTAGTATTCCCCTAAAAATATCTGCTCAGATAGCATGTTGTCAAAAGAAATTGAAGCATCTTAGTACATTGTACTGAAATATCCAATTTACCTTTTATCTCATATCAAGTCAGCAGACAGAACTGGGAATAACGTCACGGGAGGGCTCATGCCAATGATTTTGTATACTTAATTTTGTCTGGTGTTGTTTTTTTAAACCTGCTCAGTACAGGATAATATCCCCACAAGCATCAGCTTGAGTTTAGACAACCTTGAATATCCTTTTTATGGTTTTCTATTTGCACCAAGATAAGAGCCGTACAACTTCAAAATCTGCGCTAGACTCAGACTTGCAGTAAAGAGCAAGGATTCCTTTGCATCATCATTCTCCTAGAGAATTCAGCCTAGGTTTTGGATATTTTGTCCTTTATACATTGTGATCTTGGCCACAAACACTCAGCCTCTGGTGGTTAAACATTTCCTATTCCCTGCAGGGCAGGAGCCCTTGGGAACTTAAAAGCTTGTGTTATCCTCAGGCTCCCAGTAAGGACAAGAACAAACCACTAGAAAATCTGAGATTCATAAACCACACTGTGCTTAAGGAGGATGAGTGACTACCTCTTTGACTCCTCTTATTCTCAGATATATTATGTAATTTGTTTTCATTCATGATGCTCACTTTCCTGCTTCCAACAGCTTGTTCATGGATGCTCTTCTCTCATGCTATTCAGAGAAAAACCCATCTAAACTTGAAAAATTTAGTTAATATCATATTGCCAATCCAATCAGTAATAGAAATCACTACTGTTTCAAGACTTTATTGCAGCATATATCCATTTTTATAGTTGTTTTCTTTCTGTTTGGCTACGCATAAACAGAATATGTTAGTAAAAGGAAAAGTAGCAGTACTTATGAGCACACTGATGATAGAGCAGGACCTGACTTTATATATTAAATACATTTCAAGGACAAATCTGCTCTGAGATTTCACAGTTTAAGTGCAGTACAGAAGACTACAGACAGGCATTATCAGGAAGCCAGCTAAGACTACCATGCAGCCTGCTAAGCAGAGCTCTTAGTACCCTCCTAAAGCTGGATAGGCCAGATTCATATTCAGCTATGCTAACACCCAGGGACTCAAATGGTTAACTAAAAGACTTACCACACCAACTGACAGTTACTTTCTGAGGGATACATATATTAATTTAATTATTTGGTAGCGGCTAAGAGCATAACAATACAAGCCTTCAAAAACTGTTCTTTTCCCCTCCCTCTCTAGCACTGCCAGACCACAAGAGCACTTGTCTATGCACTGTTGGCATTCTAGTAGTGTGGAGGGCAGCGGGGACAGAACCAAGATCTTTTGGCATGTCCAAGAGTCTGGTCTACTTCCTCTAGCCTGTGGCTAGTAACTCTAATATTATGCAGACCAGCCACTAGAGGGGAATAAAGAGTCACACTCTACTAACACGGGTTACTGCATTGTAAACTGCTTTGCAGGAAGATCTCAGGCATGGCCATGAACAAGTGCTGTCCCTGACTCAGCTGGCAACTCTGGTTCATGCTGTAGTCCAGTTACGTTTGTGCGTGCATATTGCATTCAGGCAGCAAGGTTTACTTAACTGTCTATAAACCTGGAATATGTTTGTATACTCACTGCATAATTATTATAGTTGTACTGCTAACTGTATCCTAACTACTTGCGGTGGTAAAGTCATGTAGGCTCTGAATCACCAAGCATTTCAGCATGCTTTTTAGCTAAAAACATACGTGTAAATTAGGTTATCACGTGCTTAAAGGTAAACATATTTAAAGTGCATCGCTAGATGATGACCATTTCAAGGGGGGACGGTGGGGACAGCAGAGATCAGTCTCAGCTGACTTTAGCCTAGGAGGGCTGTTAAGCTATAGCTGCCTATAAGACACTCCTCCGGGAAGCTATTGAAAGCAGGTAATGTTACTAAAGCTGCTAAAGAGTGAATCAGTGCAGAAGCCAATCTAGAGGAAGTTTAGGAAAACTGGTTTTCAGAGGCTCAAGTTAGCTTTTGTGTATACAACTTGGGCTCCTCTGCTCCTAACAACACAAGTTAACAATAGTCAAAGATTCTCCTTACTCATCAGGAATCCCCAATATGCACAGGAGACTGTTTTCCAGGTTGCTTTTTATTACCAGAACATACCTAAGAATGAACAGGATTATGCTCAATGAGCATACCACTAATGCTAACTTCCAACACTTAAAAAAAGAAAAAAAAAATGTGTCTAAGCCAAAATCATCAAGAAAGACCTTAAAATAGATTTTAAACCTTTAAATTTCACAGTTTCAAGGCTTCTGGGCCCCCCTCCTCCCTTGCCCCCTCCCCTGACACAAAGCTGTGATCTCTAGTAACTCTTTTTTTATAGTGAAAGCAAAGACTCTGTTGTAGCCATTTGATTGCAGGAACTAGAGGCAGAAAAAAACCAACACTAAACATAAAAGGAGTAATGGTAAAAAATATATGAGTTGGCAACGCTGCTGTATCTTCTTTTCCAGGCTTAATGGAGCTGGATTTGAAGACAATACCCAGGGACGAGAGCTTAAAAATTGAAAATTTACTAGCCTAAAGATTGCTATCTTCACACAAAAATCCAGGCAAAGAGGTATGTGTTGCTTTTTAGTGAGAGGGAGGCTAGCAATGATCCCATTTAATTTCCTGTAGTAGGAAGCTTAACAACTATTCAATAATAGTATCTCCTTAGGTGATTACTGCTTATACTTGGAGGGATGTGAAATTAGAGGAAGTCCTTGAAATATTAATGCCAAGGCCCATTACAGTCCTTGAAGAGGAGGACAAGGACCTTGGACTGAATGTGCCATTGAATGCTTGCCCTTGGCAGCATTGCAGCCATCACACACACATCTGATTCTTTCTAAAGGGGAAAAATTCTTGGCTTGGGATCCATCCCCTTGGTTTTTTTTTTTCTCATGGAAAATGCTGGACACAAGGTTACTTCATCATGGCTGATTTGCTTAATTGGAAAGATATTTCTGCTATGAAAGTAACTGTAGTTTGACATTTCTGCATCTATCTGCTTTCATAAAGTTTCAACTGATTTTCCTAAAGTAGCACGTGTGCAGGTCTTCATAGGCTGCTGCCTTGATAATGAGTTGCTTTTTCCACCTGATACACCAAATCTTAGCCATACAGCTGACTCCCACTAGCAATTGTGAACTTGGAGCATTTAAAAGAATATGCATTACAATAAGAACGTACATCAGACAATTAGCAAAAAGGTAATTGAATTTGTCTCCTGTCCCAAAATAGAGGGAAAAGCTTGGCTTGTTATTAGTAACATGACATCCCTAATAACATTTTAAAATGTATTTTTAATCTAGGATTAATTTTCAAGCACTTGATAAAGCAATTTACATTTCATAAGCTTCATTGTCCTAAACAATTTTGAAATAAAGGATTATCTTCTGTAGCAAAATTGAAAGGCTCATTTGGAGACTAGGTTACCTATGCGCCTGAGCTTTTTTATGAAAAGATGTAGACGGTTATTTTGCTGGAAACTTTTTCATGCCAATAGAGGAATGTATTGTCTGTTTTACAGAAATATTTTAGGGTCAGTCATGTTCTTATCAGGAACTTTAAATTCCAAGCTCTACATATGAAAAATAATATGCAGGTTGGTACCAACTTCCCTTCAAAAGAATAAGGCATGCAAATGTAGGCCACATATATTATAGAGATACTAATTCAGTGCTTATAAACAACACTGCAATTAACTATTAATTATATTTTTAAGAAGTGTTCTAGGAGTCAAGATTTTAATGTTTTGGTAATCATTGGCTGACCTGCTTTGAATCTTCTTACTAGTGTGTTTACATGAAATTCAGCATAGTGGCTTTCTTTACAACAAGAACTATTTTCTAATTGTTAGGTAAGCATTAATACATGACTTAAAAGACTGTAATTTATGGACTTCAGTACATTATCAAAGATAAGCATAAGAAATTTTTACATTTGTCTGGCTTTTAAGGCTTTTTGGCAAATGCTGTAGGGGAGGGATTTTTAAAAAGAAATGGGGATACTCACAATTTTGAATTTACATAAGGACATTTTGATGGTGTCTAAACAATGGCATGGAACCTGAAAAAGCATGGAGAGAAGCATAAGGACTGTGTGAGTGGAAAACCATTAAAGGAGGCAACTGTGCGAGTATCTACATAACTAACATAAATAGTGGGAGTGAGCAAAGTACTAGAATCATGCAGTGTACAATAGTAATTCTCTGGAGAATGTGGAAAGGATCGTAGACCAGGTATGATGGTTCATTAGAAAATGGTGTCTATCAAGCTCACTATACTATTCTATGCTGGCAGTTTTGTCAAAAGGACAAAATAAACACACGTTTGTCTACTTGTACCTAAGAAGAGAGGAAGAAGTTCCAAGAGGTTTAGAATCACACTTGCAAGACGGAGCCTATGCCTCTAAATTTAGTGGGATCAGTATCAGGTCTACGGTAAGGATACAGGGTAAAAAGAACAGAAAGCCTGAAGCTTTGAAAGGAATTTTGAAAAGTTATATTTCAGAAAACAGAAATACTTTGATCTGCCAGATTTGTTGGTGCAGCCTTTTTCTTAAGTAGCAACATGCTGCACTTGAGAAAAAAATGCATGAATGAACAGTCTGTTCAAAACAGAGAAAATGTAAGAAAGATAACAGCATTGTCGATATCGCCAACAGATTGTGAGCATGTACACGGGTTGCTATTACTGAGCTTTAGACGAAGTACACTGGTATTTGGAACATTTTGAAAGGTTTGGAGAATCAGTTTGCATAGTTATCGGAGATTAAGTTGGTAGCGAACATTCTCC